>NC_031973.2:5857390-6149890 GCF_001858045.2 Oreochromis niloticus
AAACAACATTGCCTCATTTTAATATGTAAGGAAAATGTTATTTAGGTTATATTCTTAGTTTTATTTTATTATTTATTTATTTACATATGGTGGAAAAGATGTGCTTTGTCTTGTCTAGAACCACAATGAATAAATAACTCTTTTTTGTACTTGTATTTATTAATTATAACTATTTGACACAATCTGAACAGAGGAAATTAACCAACCAGTTTCATCTAGCTTGTATGTTTTAGCTTTAAGCTAACAGATAGCTCTGTGTGTAGTCATCTCACTTTTAAAGTAAAAGCATTACAGTATCGTATATTACACTTTTAATTGTTCTGCCTTTGGCTTGTAGCCACAGTGAAGCGTTATTTTACACAACAACATTTTTTTCTTCAGTTTTCTTAGCGCTCTCTAGCATGTGTTGGTGCGCTAAAAGCTTCTCCAGGGCAACAGTTAACTACACGCTCAGTCACATTTGCTGTTTGCTAAAGCTGAAAAACTTACTGTCAAAACTTAACTGATTAGTACTAGAAGTACAATGACCCAAGCATGTTGTAATTATACATTGTATTCTGGCATTGTATGCCTGAATTTGATCAATGTTAAAGCTGATTGATGATTACAGGCTAGTGTATTTTATGTTTATTATATGTTTTGCTTGTAAAATGTGGAAAGTAACAATTGGAGGTATAGCTTCTAAGTCTAAAGTAGCATAAATGGTTAGTTAGTATGCTAACCATGGCATTTTATTTTTCTTGTGTTTAAATTATTTATGGTAATAGTTCAGAAGGTGAAGAGAAGGAATCTATCACTAGCTATCCCTCTATGTATTATTGCTTAGACTTTAGACGTAGACTTAAGAACTGCATGATTGCATTGCTACTTAGGTTTCTATTCCAACACAATGTTTATTACAGTACATGGCAACAGATGAAATGCTAAATTTGCATTAAACATATTTGTAAATGTTGTGCAAGATGTCAGAGAGCAGGTAGAACTAATGCATTTGTCTTCTTTAATTATAGAGGCCTGCAAGTATGTTTGAGTTTTTATGTTTGATTCTGTAAATTATTCCAAGTAATCAAATTTTTCTCCTCTTGGCAGTAAACTAGGAAAGAGCAATATGCAGATCTTAGTATACCTACAACAGTGGTATACTAAAGATACTACAGATGAAAGATTTGTCATTTACAAACAGACCTGACGCTTTCTTCAACTTGATCAGAATCTATAGGAATCCAATGTATGCACTCTTAGTGAGAATTGATAATAGGTACCCAGGCCAGTAATAACCACTGGTTTTTGGGACTTTTTCTTGTCTTAAAATATATCTTTCCCCTTGCTTTACCGTGCCCAGTAATATGTAAGGCACAATTAATACCTGAAGGTGGTCTGAATGCACCTAGAAGGTGTTTACTAACCGCCAATTACCAGACGTCAAACCAATACAACGTGTTAGGTGTAGTGAGGTTAGATGGAACAAACATCCTAAACCATCAGTTAGAAAATAACCAAAGATAAAGTTCCAATTTAAAATCCATTAATAAAATTTAACATGTGATAAGTCTAACAAAACTACACACAATCATTGGATAGTGTAGTGGTGTGGGAAAATTCCTCCTGTCTTCATGAGATCTCTATAGTAGGCAGATCCGAATTTAACACTCAAACCCTTAATCTTAGGACAATGTTAGGAGACTATTACTGGCATATCTTTTATATAATTTGCTTCTTTTGTGTTCACGGTTCCAGTAAAGTTCTGTTTGGCTTGTGCCTAGATAGCATAAAAGATGAATGTCGCTACTGTGAGTCAATTGCATTCTTTTTAATGGCCAGCAGGAGGCGACTTCTTTGGTTGTCAAAGGCTACATAAGTCTATGGGAAAGCTGCCCTCAATGCCCTTTCTCCTTGACCTCAGTAAAGATTTTCCTGTTCACTTTATGGGCTCCATCGCTAACTTGAGGGTATATCAAAGACAACATGAAGTTTATTTTGCAAATCATTGTCATTGTTGGAGTCAGAAAGGACGATTATGCTCATTGGGTAACATCTTGTCTATTACTCGTCATTAGCCAGTGAGCGTGCGACGCTTCTATTTCACACTCAGATCCACCCAAGCTTTTCACATTTAGTTTCAAAACACCAACATGTTGAAGGCAAAAACTCTCAGCTCGAGATAACATTTCCCTAACCACGTCGCTTTTATGGTGGGTATGGGTTAAGGTTGAGGATTAGGCCAGAAAAAGGGTGCAGTATATAGCACAAGACACCCACTCTCTACCAGTGCATGTCCCACATTATTAGCTGTGCTTTTTGCACGTCTATGCAAGCTGATATCACATGGACTTCATATTAGGGAGCTGGAAAGTTAGACATTTGTTCTGATATGCACCTCGCTGACATGCTAGAACAGTTTAGGACTGCAGTGGCTTTTCTCCTTCAAATGTGTCTTTAACATCTGAGTTCATAACACTGGCTTTGAGTTGCAACATATGGCTTGCTGGTCCTCTTTCTCAGCTTTTGGGCTACATCCACCTGTTATTGTTATCAGCGCACCCTAATATTTCACTCTAAAACCAGCCCTGATGTGTTCCAATTGTTCTTAGCCATGTCTGAATAAGTTAACTTATTTCCCATAGAGGAACTTTATATATTATAGTTGTTTTGTTAGCGCATGCTGGGTCTGTGCCTGAAGCATTGAGTCCCATGTGTGTTGTGTCACTTCTTCTGTGAGAGCAACGCTCCTCTGCAGTAACAAACTGCAAGACTGTTGTTTGCATTAAACTCTAATCTACCTCCGATATACCGCTATATGTTGATGCTGCAGCTCAGCCTAGGAGATTTGCCTGGAGGATGTCACGTTGCTAAACGACGCCCTAGCAAAAGCAGGCGGCACCGTGCGCCAAAAACACTGCCATCGGTATCTTATCTATGAATCCCCCCGACAGAATCCACAGAGAGATAAAGACACTCGAAAAGAGAGTAAGTGGGCCAAGAAAAGTTGCCGGCTTTGCCCGAGGATGGGACTTTTCCTGGTGGAGGCTGGAATGCAAAGCTGCTATCTGTGTTTTGTTGTCTTCTCTTTTTCTTTGGCACACTTTTGATTTGTAGTCCAACAGCTCCTGGCTGATCAGATAAAAAATGACAGGACCCCTGAAAAATGTTCGAACCTGTTCTGTCTTTCTACCTCCTTCTGCCTCCCCTCCTCTCCGAGTTCTCTCTGCAGACTGCTGCAGAGCGTGCGGAGTTGGGACAAGGAGCCCCTGCAGTCACAAGTATGGAGACGTGCAGAGGGAAACTGAACAGGGTGTAAACTTGTGAACCTCCCTGTCAGGAAGAGAATGAGAGCAGCAGTAGCTCTGCACTGAAGTGCTCTGGGAGTATAAGGCACTGATAAATGAATGTCAGAGCGGGAACTTGGCATCTTTCTCTGCTGGTAGGTGGACACAACAGAGTCTGAGCTGTTGTCTTGAGAGGACAGAGCTTATTTGAGTCTTGAGGGAGTGTTTGAATGAACTGCAACTCAAACAGCGCATTGTCCCCAGCTTCTCTTCATGAAAGGCAGCTTGTTGGCACTCCTGCTCGAATTGTCAGCGGTAATGCATCTCATGCAAATCATAACTCACGCTTAACTGTTGCAAATCTCTTACTGTATTTCAGGAATTCCATTGTGGTTATTTCAGACACCACAAATTGTCTTTAAAAGTAATTTTAAAAAATTAATGGCTTTAATTAAATAAAACGCGGTTAAGAAAGCCCGCCGGTTCACACACACTTCACTCAGAGGTGCTGCTGCAGTCTGAGACACTGCCCATTACTTTGGACCTGCTGTTGCAAGACCGTGCAATCTTTGTGCAACTTTTCTCTCCTCTACACTTGTGTCAGTCTGGCAACTCATTGGCTTGTCTGGTGGCTTAACCTCTCTGGCAGTGTTTAATTTTTCAGGGCTGTTGTTGTGGTCAGATAATCATGATAGCAAATAAAAAATTACAATAAAAATTACTACTAATAAGCTGAATTATTGTCAGAAAATATCAGATGGTTTGAGATTGTATTTCAGCTCATGCAGTCCCTTTTTTGCTGTGTATCTGCATGCAACCAGAGAATATCCAAATGTGATTGATTAGTAAAATTCTGGCAACAAAAGGAAAACAGAAAGCTTTTGGTTCTGAAAATCTTTAAATGAAACACCCATACTTGATTTAATTGGTCTTTTTTTGTTTTTTTGGAGATAAATTTTGTGGTTGCAAAGTAAAAAGATCCTTTTATTTGAAATGGGACCCCTTCTATTTTTGAGTGATAGCCTTCTCCTTTTCTCACTGCATCTGTCAGGCGTTCGGCTGACCTGGTCAGTGACCTGAGGGCTTTAACTGAACACAGGCTGCACAGGTGTGATCGGCACATCTTTGTCACTGACCCTGTTTGTCAAAGAAATTGCTTGCCACTAATAATTGACCTCTGTAACAAGCCACAGAGGTGAGATCAGCCAGGTAATGAAGACTTTAAATAATGTGTGCATGTGCGCCTCCACACGTGTCCTCTAATGATCTCTTCGCCCCTGGCCGTTGCTGTTTTCCCTTTGAGTAACTGTGCTGCCCTGTGGTTTAAAGCAGCTGATAGCCACGCACCAGGGGGACTTTGTCATTTCCTACAAGAGCACATCGCATGTCCTTTGATGGTGTGAGAAATTTAGGACTCGCCTTCGCTGCTTTGAAATACCACTCTCCTTTGAACCTCTTACCTAGCTCGGTTTTGCCTTGATAGTGTCATCCCACGGTCTTGTTGCGCTGGGTGAAGTAAAGTAATGGATCAGAAAATAAGGGTAGCAAATCTTTTAGTGACTGACTCAATCAAGTTTAATCAAGTCAAATTTTTCAGTCAGTTTCAAAACCTCATCTTTAAAACACAGTTGTAAATACACATTTGTTTTCCACTGGTAGAAGAAACAAAACTTAAACATTAATGCTCATGTGAAACCTTCTGCTTATGAGGGACGGCCAATCAGAAGAAAATAGGCTTAAATGGCTTGTTTTTAAAAGACAGTGTGTGAACCATGAGGCTCCACTGAGGCCCAGCGTACGTCCAAGAATAACACTGCTTAGCTGGAAGTGAGCATAATGGGTCCCTTCAATGCGTATTTAGTCATATTACAGATGCTTTAGGATAAAGGGAATCTTAACATTTGTTACATAATCATACTGTTTTTGAGAAATGTATTATTGTTTTGTGCCCAGTATCCCTGTGGATGTCAATTTCTGCTGAGACATCTTAAGCTTTCGCCCTAAATTGCCTTTGACCCTGGTCCTATAGCAGCCGTCAGCCGTTCATAATGGAACCCGAAAGTTTCTTATGAATTACATTCTTATGGATTTTCCTGCTCTTTTCTTCACCTTCAACTGCAGAATAATACCTAAACATCCTTGATCTTTTCAAACAAGACTTGCAGACGGGAGGATTTTCTCGTAGTAAGGATCATTTAAGTGGCCCCTTTTGCCAGCAGTAGGGGTTTTGGGGGGTGTCACAGCCAGATAATGACATTCCTGAGACCAGGAGATGGACTCTAGAGCCCCATTTAAGCTGCTCAGGTTGAACCGGGAAGGAGATCTCGAGAGGTATGCCACAGATATTATTGAGGCCCCAGTGGTTTTCGAAACTTCCACAAGTAATGCAGATTGAGCCAGGAAGTTGTATGTATCCATTGCAAGCTCCAAATGTTAATTAAAGGGCATTAAATGTATTATCTGGCACTTCTAGGAAATGGAATTTGCTAGTTTTTTGTGTTAATGTTGCAGATTTATTTATACTGCTTTACTGTGTCAATAATTCTTCACCTGAATGGAAGTTAAACTAATAATGGTCACCCGCGGTTGTGCTTACTGGTCATTAAAGGCGATTTTCAAAAACATTTAACAGACTCTTGCGTCATTCCTTTATCTCTTTCTCTGTCATTTCCCTCCTTCTTTCTCCCCGCCATTGTTCTCTATTTGATTTCACCTCTCACAACAGCAGCTATGTAAATTTAAAGTAATCTTTTAATGACAAAGAGCACGGACAAAACTGACAAGAGGTGTACAACTTCTCTGCTTTCTCATGTGGATTTAGCAGTGGTGATGATAACAGAGGATCAGGAAAACAGCAGTTATTGGATTTAAACATCTTGTGGCCGAGTTAAAACCGATAATCACTGCTGGTGCTCGATGGCTGGAGTCAGTTCAGCTGAGGTAATTCATCGCTGAGAGTGGCTGTCATCATTCACTTACAGCTATCACTGTTTACGCAAGGAAAACAAACACACTGCTGGCTGCTGTTCTGAAAATAGATGAGATGCTGCGCCACACTAACTTACGATTAGGAGTATTAACAAAGCTGGCGTTTAATAAGAGAAACATATTATGTCATCGTTCTCGGGTTAAAAGGTGAAACCAAACCGCGGCAGTAAGTCTAATAATAAGATCTTTATTTCATTTTTCCTTCACCACACAGAGAGCATGGTGTTGTCAGATAACTGGATAGAAACACTGTGGAACCTGTGGATTATGTGAGGTCACATCTAAGCTTCGAGCTGTTATGACTTCTCTCAAAACTTGATGTACAAACTCGCTGTTTTTCCAAACATTCTTGCATTTCAAGAAGGCAGTTTACTGCTCTGTCTCTCCAAACCCTCCTCATTAGTTTGCTATGGCTTTTCTCTCCACCACACCTCATCCTCGTCCACGCATATCTGCATATCACTCGAGTTATTTATGCTCTGTTTTGTTTTCAACACCCTATCTTGTAAAAAAGCACGGCTGCCAGGCATAAAGCAGTCAAAAACTCCTCTTCCACTCAAACCCGTCCCACCTTGGCTGGAGAATTTATGGCCAAGTCATCGCCCCTGAGACAGAAGCGAGGAAGAGGCTGGGCCCTCGCTGAAACTCGGCACCCTCTTGTTTTTGATGCACCAGCTCATTTTGTCACCCTTTGGACATACTCTATACCGTGGGGATGGTGCCACTGATGGTGCCCGTTCCTCAGCACCTGCCCGGTCACCTGAAGCTACCTGTTTCATCTCAACCCCCCCTCCAGTAACATCTACCCTAGCCTACACTTCAAAATTTGTTACCCAAATCAAAGGTAGCGCGCACTGTTAAGGTTCAAACATTACACCAGTGTCATGTAAGCTCCTTGAACAGAACAGCTGCAGGTAATTCACACAGAGAGAATCCCGAGCTCTTTGTCACTGTTGTCTTAGGGTTCTTGCTGAATCCAGGAGTGGGTGTAAAGTCCTCTTTGCCATTAACACTTCAGCCCTGTGGCCTGTGTGCTTGGCAGCTGCCTGCTCTGTAAATGAAACCAGAAGATGCTCGCGGTTTGGACAGCACCACGGTGGGACCACATGCTAGTTGGGCTACTAAAGTGCAGTAGCTCTGACAAGTATTGTGTCGGGTGCCAAAAGAGCTTTGTCATACGCCTACACAAATATCTCCAAAATAGAAGCTTTATGTTACAAAAGAAGACCAGGAGCTATGAGGTCAGCTGCATGTAGCTGAATCTGTAATGAGATAAACCTCTAAATTTCAGTTGCTGGTGCCAAAAGCGATCTGGGATAATTTAACAAAGAGTAAAACCCTGCGGCACCTAAACATATTGTCTCCTCACAAATCCGTAGTGGAGGGGGTGAATTGTATTGCAATTGAAGCAAAATGTCCAAAATGTACCGATTTAAGCACAGCCTGTGCCCCGTGGTAAACCGCAAATTTGTAATATTTTCTTTTTTAATTGTGTGGGACTTTGTCAGTCCCAAAAAATCTTTTAGATCCACTTCATGGCAGGTTTTTCGGGGGGCCGGCGGCCTGAATGTAGAACAGTGACGCACAATAACAAACAAAACCAAAATGACGCTGATCTTATAAGCCATTATTGTTGTACTTCCTAAGGCACTCCTAAAATTATATGGTTGTATTTCAGAAAAGAAATTAATTATGGTTTATAAATAGGGGGGGCTGTTTTTTGAGGCTTTGTTGAGTTTTCATGCGCAGCATCAGTCCTGTCATTGTCCCTGAGTGAAAGACGCAATTTATGTATTTATGAATGACTTTAACTGTTATGTGAAAATACTCCGAAGTCCATCTTTTGCTGTTGACACTTCACATCAGCATGGTGACCACTTGCTGAAGTATTTTTTCCCCTTAAATTAAAAGAAGACACCCACGTTTGAATGATTTAAACTAAAAATTCACCCTTTTTGCATCATAACATACTCCAACGTGATAAATAGACCTGAATGTGCAGGGGGAAAGAACGGCAAGCCTTTTCCGTTACACTAGTATTTGAGGTTAAGATTCTTTGGACTGGGCTGGAGAACATTTTTCCACGCAGTCTACTGAAAGTGCACATTCTGCCCTCTCAGAAATGATCATTTGACCAAAAAAAAGTCGCTCTCTCTTTATGCAGCTATAGGGTCTGATGCTGAAACTGTGGATTTGTACTCACCACCAGATGGGATAGCCTCCAAGCACCCGTGAGCTGGACAACCACACACACATCAAATATCCAATCAGATACAAATCCATGAGGTAAGCCTTGTAGTGTGTGAGAGGGTAAGTGGATCAATACATAGAACTTCCAGTAGGCAATGAAGAAGAGTTTCCAGGAAGAGAAGCTTTAGGGCAGCTTGATTGTTGAATGAGGGGAAAATTAAAATGATATTGAAGCAAAAAAAAAAAAATCTTCCTCCTGTTTTCCCCCTTCTTTGAGTCGGGCCAGGAAAGTGTGTCTGTCTCCTAGTAGTTAAGAGAATAAGTGTCTCTTACACACATGCACACACGCTCCTACCCGTCCTCTCCTTCCCTCCCTCTCTCTGAGGTTCTTCCCTAAGGTAGATATATTTTTCTCTCTCTCTCTACTTTTTTCTCCCTCAGGATGCCTCATCCACAGGCCCAATATTAAGAGGGGGGTGGTGGGGGCAGCAGGGGGAGAATGAGGTTTGGAGATGTCAGCTGGCAAGCCAATCACAGAAGATGGCCTTAGGTTACGAAAAAAAAAATTATTATTCGTTCCCATCTGTCAATCACACGCCACCCCCTGGTAATGTGAAAAAGAAAGGAAAGAGTGAAAAGAGAGAGGGAGGGAGGGAAATGAGAGAAGGAGGGATAGGGAGGGACAGATGAAAAAGGTAGAGTTGAGTTGTTGCTCAACTTGCTTAATCCCGGGATCATCGGGAAAAAAATGATCCCCCAAAGTGGTTTTGGAGGTAGGCGATGTAGCCTGGCTCCTGCCCAGGAGGAGCCTCACACACGCTGACATACATGTTGACACATTGATTTTTTCGGGGGGTTGCGCTCTGACTAATTGATCCGGATACATGTGCGTACAGTGCGCGCACACCCATGTCAACACACGCATAATCTCCCTCCCACTCACGGGCACATATACAGTGAATTTTCTAAATTGTTGCCCGCCCTCCCCAACAGGGGAGGACATAAAAGGGAACACAATAAAGCCATAAACTGTGGCGGTGGCTGGGCCAGGCATGCAAGGGTTATATGCTTCAGCGGCCCAAAGGCGACACATTTTACATCAATACCATTGTCATTCTGATGGGCTGTGGGGCAAGCAGCCGTGGGACGGGGAGGAGGAAGAGGGAGCGGAGAGAGGGAGATAGGGAGCGAAGGAGGAGGGTGGGATGCTTGTGATGGACTTAGCCTGAAGTAACCACGCATTTGATTCACATACAAGGAAACTGATCAGCCCCAATGCAAACAAGATAACCCAGCAGAGATCAAACAAACTTAGTTGTAGTGATGATAATCTAGTTAAAAGTTTCGTCTGAAAGCATTGTCAGGCGGTTATCACGGGAGGAATTATCATCAAAGATGCGAGCACTTCAGGAGGGGCTTATCCCTGTAAATATCTTACTCAACTTCATGTTTTTTAAGAATCTCTTTTTCTTTAAAATCAGGATTATTTTACTTCTAGCTAAAGTGCAGGAAACATTTTTTTACATTCTTGCCATGTGAATATTCAATCAGACAAATTCTTGAATCAACACAACAGAAATGTGAGTGAACACTTATTAAAAATTAATATACAAGCCTGGATAGATTACCTGATGGATTTCACAACAGACTGAGAATGCGGCGCCATATGGAAGCCAGCATTTTCTGGAAATCCTGTTTTCAAGTCAGAAAGTTCATCAACTGTCAGAATGACCTGTTTTATTGAGAATTTTGAGAATTCCTGATATTAATTACACAACTATGCATTGCGTTAATGCTTCTAATTATACCATAATCATGTACAGTAGACTTGTAGTTCATACTAGCTGTTACACAGTGCTCATGATGTAGCTATCAGCATAAATACTATTACATTTAAATAAATGCAATGTGTATACGTAGCAGTATTTGCACCGCACTTCTATATGTCTCGGATGGCTGTGACTTGGGGGTGATGGTGCCTTTCCTGGAGACCTCTAGGGCGTGAGTGGGGCGGTGAGGTTGCTCAGCAGGGGCTGGGAGCGTGCACTCTGCATCAAGAAGGCTCACTGCCCGCCGCATGAAGAGAGAGCCCAGTGACCAAAGTCTGGAGGTCAGCGGTGGAGTGGCCCCTTCACCCGCCCCTTCTGTGTTTTAGTCTTCCTTAACAATGAAGATGGGGAAACAACAGTGACTGAGCAGCACTCAACCTACCGCCCTGTTTGAGAGGGGCGTCGGGGTTCTGTGGGGGGTAAATATGACAATAACTGATAGATTGCCTGGTGAAAGTTGTATGAGGCCTGCTCTCCAGTTGGTTGTGGTGGGGAGTCTTCTGTGCTATACCAATAAAGATGACTTTTCAATGCCTCAAGTCAAGATGCGGTATGTCATAGTGGTGCTGACATTGAGGCAGGTCTGTTTTCGATTATGAACAATGTCATGTGTTACGGCATCATCAGAAATGTGCCGAGCTCAGCGCTGGGATTTGGATGACAGTTGCTGTGCCGGAACGATAGACGGTGTGCAGGGCCAGGGATGGATTATGGGAATGTGACAGCGGTCTAATTTATGAGCGCAGGCAAAGGAATCAGTCTGCGGTTTGCATCTGAACAACATTGAAACCACGTTTCCCAGGTTGAGGCCACAAGTGCAGCGCAAACTGCCCAGAAAGGCAACGGCGATTACAGGCAAAAACATTGGAGGCTCAACAACAATTGCGGTGGCATTTTGAGTGGTGGTGTTGTGGAAAAATTTCTGCAAAGGAAGACCTCGGTGTGCCTGTCTACATCAGGAGGGGGGAGACACACAGAGGTCCCCTACCGGGCTGGTTTCTACGGTGACCTGAGAAAGGCCGTAACCAGGTCCGGCTCTTTCTCAGGCCTAATCAGCGTATTACCACAAAGAAGGACATGTGTTCAGCCCCTCCACCCCCACTTCTTTGGCCTCCCTACTCAATCCGACCGGCATGGCTGGACACAGGCAGCCAATAAAACTAGGATTAGGAGGGTAACTACACACACTGGGCTGTAGCGAAAAAGTTTCTGAACACGCCCAATCCCGCCCTGCTCCCTTCACAAATTTCTTTTCTTCTCTGCATCTCATTGCTTCCATCTTTCACTTTATTTCACTTGCTGCCATGTTTGTATCCTTCCTTTCAGAGCCCTCACCCTGTAAGCTCTTCACACAATGGGGTGTCCAGAAATTACTCATTTTGTTGGAGTAGTTCAGCAAATTCTCAATGCCTCTTGCCCACCTCCCTCTTTGCACTCTGGATCCCGTGCTTTATGCTGTTATGATAATGAAATAAGCTCCATCACAATGACAAAGCTGCACATGTGTTTGGCTGTATACGTGGAAGAGAGAATTTATGTGAATTAGCGCTTCTTTGCATAATTTCGCGTGGGTTCACACTGACCTATGGTGCGTGCGAGATTGAAACCTTCCACTTGAATTTAATGTCCAGGAAACAGATTCTCGTTGGCCTCCATCTGTGAAGTAAGGGCCCGATTAATTAATACCTCATGATGATAACCTCAATAAGAGCTCAATGTGCAGTATGTTCTGTCTGTACAGGAAGTAAACTGTGTGTACTGTCTTGATTTGTCTGTCTTTTGGCAGCCTTGTGCCACTCGGTGGTGGAGCGATTGCCTCGTCTAACAGACCTTGCTAATGCTTCCTGGAAATGGAACAGTGTTAAAGATAATATCAGGGCCATTGTGAGGACTTTTTAAGTCGGGGGCAATGAGAACCCTACCCTTAAATAAATCTTTTTCATTAGAGCAGCAAACACTTATCCCTTGGCTGTGTGAAGGGCACTATTGGTGTGTTTGAGCTGCTCAGCAAGGTCCCACAGGGAAGAGCCTAAACCCTCAGCGGTCTTCAGCCGGACACTGAGGCGGCCTAATTAAAGGGCACTTAAGCCCCACAATGTGCGGCGGTGCAAGTTGGAGTTGGTGGGGGTCCCCGGCGAGAGGGACAGAATTCATGGCACTCGTAGACAAGGGTGTCCAGGACAGAGGGACAGAAGAGGGCTATGTGCCAGAGACTTTGTTCACACAAGATGAAGAGTCAACAGCCTCCCCATCCCTCACCCCTCTTTAGCCATCCCCCCTAATAACCACCTTCTTCAGAGAAGCTGCAAACACAATGCTGTCCCACTCCCCTCCTCTTGCTCTCAATCACTGCTGGGACAATGAGGGGAACTCCCCCCCCCCAGCACCCTACCACCTTCACCATCCTTCTGCCTCTCCCCGACCCCCAAACAGACACTTCTTTTATTGAAATTCTTTGGTGTTCTAATCCTCCGCTTCCTCCAGGAGCAATAATGGACTCCCTGCGTCAGCCTTTTCCAGCGAGGCTATCATCCAAGCCTGCCTGGGTCACAAGTCCACCCCTCCTACTGGAGAAAATTACCCCGGCAGTGTCATTCCTGTCACAAGCAGCCCATCCACAGGCCATAAAACCCCAATACCACTGACCTTAAGAACATATCTGTATTTGTGGCTAGATATTTCTGTGTTTTCAGGTAAAGCATTGCTCCATGCGTTAATTAAAGGCGCGACACTGATTTGCCAAAATCCTTTCTCTGCAGTGCTTCCAGATTTTTATAATTCTTTTATTTTATTGTGCTTTTTTCACAGTCTCTATCAACCTTTTAACATTTGAACAATTTCCTTGTGGCTGCAATTCACTGAGATTCTGAACTCACGAGTTGGTAGATGTCTAGAAAGTGCTGGAAATACAAAATACTGGATGAACTAAAATGTAAACCCGCACATTTTCTCGAAGAAGTGATGAGTACAGATTATACTTTATATGTTGTGTAAAGCTCATACTTGCATTGCCTAGTCTTATAGTCTTGTTATCTTCATTTACTAAAGTGGAAACCTGGTCCTATGACATGAGTAATCATTAAGCAACGTGCATTTAGACAGGCATTTAAAAAGGCATTGAATTCATTATATATAAAAACTTCTTTTTAAACACCTAAGAAGAGGCTCATTACCTTCTAAGTTTCTTTGCTGCTCAGAACGACAGAAAAAAGCAGGACTTAATTATGATAATTAATAATTACACCTCATATTATATCACTATGCCTCCACAGTTGTGTCTTTAAGAGTAGAAGCATCACAGTCCAGACTCCAGGATGGCAGCAACCAGTTCAAAGTGTGTTGATGGTGACATCTGCTGGTCTTCTACAATCAGACGCTGCTGTTTATCTGCATATTGCAGTCTGATGAGTGAAATATACAGGTGCCAAATACTCACTAATCTTTATGGTATCAGTAGCAAGAGATGTACAAAAAATGACTTTTTCAAACCTTGTAGAAGCTTTTTTTAAACGGACCAAACTGACTGTGTATTCTTTGACTGATTTAGCTTAAACTGCGATATTATAACATTATATGGCACAATATACTAAAGAATGCAACTTGTAGGCCCTTTGAGTTTGATTTTTTGCCACATCACAGAATATATAACTGCTTACAATTTTTCATTCCTGATTTTATGACTAATGTAAGCTACACTAGTTTCATTTTGAAAAGGTTATGATTTTTTTCAAATTACAGAGCAATATTTGGACTTGAAACAATGTAGAAAAAACAAAGAAGCATTCAACTAATTGTTTAAACTATGCTATAACACATGATTTACATGAACTGTTTAGTAACAGAATTTCAAGGCAGACAACAACAAATATATATGGTAAACTTCCTGGGTACAGATTTTTTTCCTGTCCCATTTTTTAGTTAAAATGTTCTTCCCAGAATACATGCACATGAGCTACAGTAATGTCTGTAAACTTATGGATGATAATTGGATACAGATTTATGCCTTGAAGAAAATATTCCTGGCTAAAACCATGCAAAGAATTTACAGTTGATTCGCATCTTAAGGGAGACATGGAAATATGAAATGCATCTCATCATTAAAAGCTCTTGTTGCTGGCATGCATCCTATTAATGGAATCGCATTACATCTGAAAGACTTAGCTAAATGAGCCGTAGGCAAAACCCTAAGAGTAGAGAAGTGGAGTTTACAGAGGAATATGTCTAAACATCTGTTAGATTTATAGCTGTGGAGAAATGAATGCAACCGCATGACACCGAAGCTTTGATCTATCATCATCAGTGGTAACTAAAGTTGTAAGACAACTATTAAATGGCACTCTGGACTAAACCAACAGCTAATGATTTAAAATGGCATTTTAACATATAACAAAACCTGTTTTTCTTAATTACATTTTGGTATTAAGGTTTACCCGCACCATCATTTACACGAGTGTGTGTTACTGAAATCACTGAAATACTCATCTCTTGATGTCAAACGTGCCCAGATGAGTACTTTCATTATCCCCCTCCTCCTTATATGTATTTTATCAGTGTCATGTACTTGGTCATTGTTCCAGTGCCAGAGATGATCTCACAGCACTGACATGCATAGTTCTCATTTGAGCAGAGCTCTAGGTTTACATATCTGACACAACTATAACTCCCAAGGCTATGAGCACACGAGACAGTCCACTGTCAGACGGCTAAACCCGTTTGATGCCACTCATCACAGGGGTACCCTTGGATACAGTAGGTGTCACATAACATTTCATGCAAGCAGAGGACTGATGACCCCCTTGGCTTCAGGCTACTGTGGGCCAAAGTTAGTATATGGGTTTATCTTGGGATCTAGAACACGACACTGTTGATCTTTTGATTTTGAAACCACAGTATGATCCCGTTAGACATTTACTGTTGCCTCTAGCAAGGTCTCCTCTCATCTTGGCTACATGAAGAATCGAGAGCTTTCTTTTATGTGTGTGTATAAAAATTTTGCTACTCACCATTTTGGAATTTTTAGCAGCTGTGAGAGCGTGGCTGATACTGTTTTAACTTGTGACTCCTTGTGTGTTACTGTGGCAAAATGCTAGCCTGTTGAAACCTAATGTAGTGTCTGTGGAGACTCACTGTCATTGGGATTTTATCAGAATATTCACTTTAATTCAGTTTTATTTATCTAGCACCAAATCATAACAACATTTGCCTCAAGATTCTTTATATTGTAAGGTAAAGACCCTACAATAATACAGAAAAAACAGCGAAAACCCCAATATTAAGATGACCTGCTTTGGGGAAACGCTTTGGCGACAGCGGGAAGGAAAAACTCCCTTTTAACAGGAAGAAAACTCCAGCAGAACCAGGCTCAGGGAGGAGCAGCCATCTATTGTGACCAGCTGGGGGTGAGGGGAGGAAGACAGGACAAAGAAACACTATGGAAGAGAGCCAGAGATATAAAGAAAAATAACTAATAAACAGCAGAGGATGAATGTATGGATTCATTGGTAACTTGTGATGTACTAATATATTTCAAGAACTGTCTAAAGACCAATTTCTGTAGCAACTGGAGTGAATCCATTGCTGGATGATCTCTAGATAATTTTGTGTTTAATCTCTCTGTTCCATCATATATTTATAAAATGTTTGTTTTTCTAAAAAAAACAGCCCTTCAACAGCTTCTCCAACTTAGGGCTGTGGGGGGCTAGACTCTTACTCTGCTGATATGGGGGGAAAGTATGGTGACCTGCAATATTTTTTGTCCTTTGTCACATCCTGTAATTGTGACAGTGTCTAACATTTTGATTTAGTCTAGTTTTCCAAGGCACTGCTATCCAGTGGTTATGAACAAAGACCATCATCATAAATCATGTGCATGTTATCATCACACTCTCTTGCTGCCTTGGCTACAGTATGCCAAACAGGGGAAAACAAACAGAGGAAGTCACCAAGTCTAAAGCTTTGCAGATTTCAGTGGAATATGATGGAAAATACCTTAAAGACAAGCAAATGCAGCAACAATAAAGACTATGAAGCTACTTATAACAGGATGACACTGGTGGAATTTTTTGCCTTTATTCTTGTAATTTTGACATTTCACATGGTGGTGAATAGCGACATGAAGTGAAACAGTGCATGTCAGTCTCACAAAGCTCCTGGGGCTAAAAACAAGAAGTGAAATGCAAATCTCAGTATGTTAGCTGGCTACTTTTAGCTGCTCCTTTATTCACAAGGGGATGCCACTGCACGACACATCAAATATGGTGCCAGATTGACAGATTTTTACAGCAGATGACCTTCCCGCCACAACTCCTAAGGGATATGTATCTCCTCACTGGATCAAACTAGGCATACTTCCTTGTTAGGGGAATGTGGAAACAACTAAATGATGGAGCCAATGGCCAAACTAAGGTTGTGTTCCTACTGAAAGCCAAAGACTATTACCAGACAGAACATTAACTTAAGGTTTCTACATTTATTGATAGAAGGTGTGTTAGAAGATGATGAAACAAACCTTTTATGTTTATTGAATTTGCCTAAATTTACTCAGGGAACTGGGAAAGTAGCATTTGACTAAAATGCCATATTGTTTGTCCCCAATGTGCTAAATTCCAGGTCAATTCAGCACTAACGTCAGCATCTGGGCACCTTAAAGGTGCTGTTATAAACGGATTTAGTATTATATACCCAACTGTAAGGCAATTATTTTATTAATAATACAATAGTAAAATTATTTTATATATATATATTTTAGTTTTTTGTCATCAGAACTAAGACGTTTTTATTTATTTATTTATTTAGATAGTTATTTTTGTTTGTTTAAAAATAAAAATATAAGCAATTTAATTGTATAAACTATACTTCCTCGTTTTTAAAATCAGGATTCTTGTTATTAAACGTAGCCTATAAGTGCCAATCACTTTTCCCTGAGCTCCTCCTCTGCCCTGACGTCAGGGAGACGTAGCTACGTGTTTTCAGCGCACTACGCTGTGATTGGCTAAATAAGCTCACGTGACTTGAACACAGCGTATCACTGAAAATTGCGAGGAGCAAAAAAACTCCTCTGAAACGTGTGCCGTGAGAGAGCGACGATGACGTAACACCGTGGACCGTGCTGTGTTGTCACCAGCTGTTGGCTAAAAGAAGACGAAAGAAAAGTGGACGCGTCTCGATGGATTGCGTGTTCACGAGGGGACCGTAGGGCTTACAGCCACGTTCGGAACTGAAGGAGGGGAACCGGGCGACTAATGGAAGCCCCGCAGACTCGTCAGCCGCGCAGGGATAG
Source organism: Oreochromis niloticus (assembly GCF_001858045.2). Classification (NCBI taxonomy): domain Eukaryota; kingdom Metazoa; phylum Chordata; class Actinopteri; order Cichliformes; family Cichlidae; genus Oreochromis; species Oreochromis niloticus. The sequence continues at coordinate 5,874,943 of NC_031973.2, forward strand.
TATTAGTTACATAACTGAAGCCATCGATAACGGAAAAACTGTGATAACGGAGTAGTGCCCGTAAAGGTCGGAGTTGAAGCCATTTTTCTCTGCAGTAAGTGCAATGATTTCATTAATTAACCCAACGCATTTGAACTTTTCTTGTTTTTTGCTGTTTTTGCTTTCATGCTTCACTTCAAGATCTTTTTAAGGATCAATTGTCTCCAGTGATGTTTCCAGACAACTTGCAAAAGAGCATGCTGGAATGATCAGCGCTTGCGACATTGTTTACTCTAGTCAATCAGTTGCTACTGAACCAGCAGACACCAGCTTGCTCAGCAGTTTTTATTCACGCACAAGGCTACTTCTTAAAATGTGTAAATCTCATTTGATCATATTTCAATGTTTTCTCCATTTATACCACGGCAACAGGCATCTGATTGGCTTGCAGATGTCAGGTTAAAGCCATCATATAACCCACTGTTGCTTTATTGCAATACATAGTAATACATGAAAGTCATTATTTCCTTTATGCAGTTTCATTTAAGGGCAACCAAGCTACATGATTCATTTTCTTTTAGTTGAGTTCACTACAGGTGTCTGTATAACCCTTTAAATATTACCGCTTACCATTAGAGGTTGTAGATAGTCAGAAGGTAACATCTTTGGTTTTTGTTTCAGGAGACCGTTACACAAGTCTTACCGCCGCCATCATGAACGTGGGAACAGCACACAGTGAGGTTAACCCCAACACCCGAGTGATGAACAGCCGGGGTATGTGGCTGTCTTACATCCTGGGCATCGGCCTCCTTCATATCATCCTGCTGAGCATCCCCTTTGCCAGTGTGCCCGTGGTCTGGACCCTCACCAACCTCATCCATAATCTGGTTAGTGGTGTAGTGGTGTCCCTCAAAGGACCAGCACAGCCACGGTTTGCCTTAACCTTTACTGACTAGGTCAAGTCAGGTCAAATCAAGTCGAGGGCACGTGCAGCAGAGTGAAGAGGTTTAGGATGTGGTGAATGAGAGTAAGTTGAGAGCTGAGTCAGAGACATAACTGCTTGCTGCTTCACTGCTCTTAGACATGCCTTTGGTTAATGAGGTGGTTCTTTAACAAGCTTCTTATTTTTTTTTTATTTTTTTTTTTCAAATTTTCATAGTTCCTTTTTTTGTCTTTTTCAAATTGGACAGGCCCACATTTCTTGAGAAGAGCGCAGTATTAACCACACCGTGATCCGGTTACACAAGTGAATTTGCTAGTTGAGGCATGGGCTGTTTCATCATGCAGCTTAAAAGTGTTCCTAATATTGAGAACACATCCGACTTTTACTTATGAGCTTTACAGCAGATTTAGATTTATTTTAAAAGAAGAAGAAGAGGAAGCCCTTAACTTAGTAAGTTAACTTCCTGGAAGATTTTGTACTGAACAAAGTTTGCACTTGTATTCACATATCGATAATCCACTAGTGTGGCAATCATGTGACAACAGTGTTCTGTTTTCCCCTTCTCTGTAGTGCATGTACCTGCTTCTTCATACAGTCAAAGGGACACCTTTCGAGACCCCTGATCAGGGCAAAGCTCGCCTCCTTACACACTGGGAGCAGATGGACTACGGTGTGCAGTTTACGGCTTCACGCAAGTTCCTCACCATCACACCTATTGTCCTGTAAGTTGCATTCCTCTGCTTTTTTGTTTAGTGCTGCTTTTTAAGGACCCCAAAAAACGCTAGAGGACAATATAATGGGACAACACCTGAAGCAAATATGTTAGGTCTAAGGAGAGTGTAGACAGGAAATGACAACCAGAGTAGGTCATCAGTTCTCTGACAAGGACATGATGTCTCACTACCTTGTCATCCATCAGCTATTTTGTGTGTGACAGGCCTAAAGCACAAGCAGCTCGCTATGAATGAACCTGTGTGTTTGTGGCTTAATCACAATGCCAGTACCTTTTATTCTGAGTGAACTTGCACACACTTATACCTCAGTGAAAAATGTATGCTGCATTATAAAATTGAGTGCTTACTATCCTTTGGCGTGAGTGTGGATTGATTAGCATACACACTGCTCCCTTATTAGCCAAGCCTGCACATTGAGAAGGGGCACAGTGTGTGCAGAAGTGCCGCTTGCTGCTTTCTTGGCCTTTTTCTGTCCTTATTAACCACCACAGTTCAGTTTACAGGAAGCACTCTGCTTCCCCAGGGTTTATTTGCCAGCTCAGCACGAACATTGTAGCGATAGCGCTTTTGCAGGTGTGGACTTTGTTTTTGCACTTATTTAAAGGGGCTCTTTGTCATTTTGTTTCGTAACCAGCGCCAGCAGGAAGAAGTGAGCGGTCAGTCTTTAGACTCCAGATGTAAAGGCTACACATCTGCTGAAATCTTCTGGGAGTGTTTTTGTACATGTCCTTACCTGTTCCGCTGAGAGCAGGAAATGCAATTCATCATTCTCACTTAACAAAAACCCCTTACTGCCACACCTAAAAGTGCGACTCATATTAAATCAGCATAGTTTTATTTATCCCAGCATCTCACCAGGATTAACACAACTCTGCAAACATACAGCCAGCACACAAGCCGAGTTTATATAGAACATGTATGTGGTTTTGGGGGGGCGGGGGTCTCAGGGGGCCATAATAAAAATAATAAAAAATCAATAAAATAAGTGTAGGATCACATGATGAAGAACTGTAAAATAAGATGCACACATTGCTGAATTCTGCTAAACTCTATAACAACATTTGTTTTTTACTTCTCATATTTTACTTTGGTTTCCTCTGAGGTTACAATAAGAAAAACTAGCTTACATCTTCCTCATTATGCCCCACTGCACTCATGCAAGATGTTGAACTATGTTGTAAATGTAGACTCTAATCTTTACAATCATTAGAATCTTAATATGTATTATATATTATGTCTCCAACCTCAAACTTTTATACCTTTATTGTGCAGACCCACTGTACTCTGTTTGCCTTTTTATGATGTCGCAGGTCGGGTTGAATTGTGGCTGAAGGCTCAATTATACAAATAATTTTTCAGATTGTTGCAAGTTGAAACATTTCTGTGATAAACACAAGCTTTATAGATATGTTGATTAGGTGTCATCGCTGAATGTAGAAATATTGAATAGGTAATAGAATATTTACTATTTATGAACAAATAGATTGTGTTATACATGAAATCTAGCCTTAGCTCTTTAGACCATTCTAACCACCCCCAATGCAAATGGAAAAAACGTTTATTGATGATGAGACAGAGAGCTTGGCCAGAGACTGCAGTGTGTGGAAGGCCTCTTGAGGCCTCTCGAGGATGGGCAGTGGCTCCCAAGCCGGTTAAGTCCCCTGAAACCTCTGAGAGAGGCAGACAGAGGAAGAGGGGAGGGAGAGCAATCAGAACAACTGCTGTGTGGGACAAGCAGGCATCTGTAGATAAGACCGAAAAGGGAGTGTTTATGTGGTCCTGCTCCCGAACTTCAGATAAATCATCTCATATTCATACATCACTTTAAGTGTTTTATCTACTTCTCATCCTCGTCAAAATTGGAATCATCAGTTAGCCTAACATGCATGTGTTGGGATTAAATTAGATGGATTTAGATTAGACTTTTTAGCTTGTTGGTGCTTGGAAGCCTAATGTAGATTTAGGCTTAGAGATTCTCATTTCAGCTCATTTGCTCATAACCAGTGTTGTAATTCTGTTGTTTGGCACGTTAAAATGGTCTCACATAACAACTCCTGGCACAGCTTTTGGGAATTAGGAAACATCTGGGCGTGATTGCCAGAATAAAACTAAGTGAAAGGTTTTTTATACTTAAAGGGACATTTTTTTAAGGAATTTTCCTTTACTAAAGACATTGTGGTTTTCTTCAGGCTTTTAACGGACTGCCTTGCTTTCATACCAGCAGAGAGAACTCTAGACATAAGATTTGTGTCCTTTGCTCATTGTAATCTTCTCCTTTTTTTGTGCCTATTCTTGATTCAGGTATATATTAACCAGCTTCTACACCAAATACGATCGGGCCCATTTTGTTGTCAACACTGTCTCCTTGCTCACGGTACTCATTCCCAAGCTGCCCCAGCTGCACGGTGTGAGGATCTTTGGGATTAATAAGTACTGACACGGCAGAAGAGGACACCTCCTTCCTGCGTCCCTGTGGACTGCTGAGAGCACACAGAGTATCAAGCTTCTGATTTGGCTGCAGAACCATTGGGATCTGTGGTCGTTTGGCGCCTCGCTCTGCAGAGCAGCACTCTAAATAAAGCCTATTGAGCATACTGCCATGGTACCAAACCCCAGGATGGAGACACAAAACACTAGAGAGCACAAAGGGAAAGTGTTCAGTTGTGATTATTTGTGGAAAATCTTCTTTGAGTCTCGTGATTTTTCCAGAGACATTTTAAAAGGATTTCTCAAAGTATTGTGTACATTTCTGTAGACGTTCTCAAATGTGACAAGTGCCGGGGGAACAGGACAATGTAGTTGTACAAATGTGGTGTGCCATTTTACACTACTGGCACTCTGAGGCAGTAATCAAAGTTATTTTGTATGTAATGATACGCTGCTGTATTTATTCAGCTTCACTCTTGCGTGTAGCTTCCTCTTCCTTGAGGTTTCTGAGCTTAGAGGAGAGCAACAATAGTTTAATGAAATGGTAGGGGACCTGTGAAGTGCAGCGGAGGCGAGACGCAAGAAACCACAAGATTTTATATTTAGCCCTCGCTGTTCTGCTCAGGGCCAAGATTGGGAAGTTAAGCAGCCTTTATTTTTATCTGACCATTTCCTTATTTGGACACCTCTTGTCCTGGTTTGTGCGCTGCAAACCTCCTGTCTGTGTGCAAAAGCACTCGACTGATCTGACTTATCCAAAGGTCCTGCAGTCTGGCTCTGGAGATGGGCAACATATGTTCACGTATGTTTGTTCCTGCTCTGTAAAAGTCCTCAGGATCTGTTATGTTGAGCATGAGTCAGCTGTGTCTGCAGCTCAAACCAGTCAGCAGATTGCATACTGAGTTCTATGTTTATTAGGTACGCTTTGTGCAGTCTGATGCACTGTAGCACTGTTGCTTTCATTTACCTAAGAATTAAAAATCCTCCAGAATGATGAAAACAATGCAACAACAAAGCACTCAGGACAAAGATAGAAAAATAAACCCTTGCAAAGCGGGATTAATCACTTTGTCTGCCAGCTGTAGCTGCCGTTTTTCTTTAATGCTTTCTTTCCTAAAGCATCCTGATCTGGATCTAGGCCAGATATTTGGTATAAAAATGACTTTTCAAAGGTTTGAAAAATGAATTTAGGATGTGGTGTGCTTCATTTCTCTTGCATCAAATTGGGTGGAGTTGCAGGTGAGGATTGTTAGCAGGCTCCATAACATCAATTTTACTGAGTTTTTTATGGCTGTACTTAATTCTCTAGTGTAAGATTTTGATTAGGTAGAAGTAAACTTGTTAATATGGGATAGAAATGTCCAAATCACCCTCTGGAATGTATTTCAAAATTCTCCTCAGAGAGCCGGTATTCATTTACGTTGAGCCTAGTTTTGATCCTGAATTTGGGGATTTATTTTTCTAGGTGGAAAAAATAGCCAAGCAGTAGTCAAACAGTGGCCCCGGGCTTACATTCAATATCACCTTAGGTAGTTTTTAATGGAGGATGCTTCTGGCTACTTGAAGTCTAGTTTTCACTCTTGATTTTTCTTTGTGTTGCTCTTCTGTAAGTACCTGTCTCATGAACTGCTTTAGATTCCACTTTTTTATCATGTTTTTAGCTTACTCCGTCTCCCGTTTGGTGCTGGGCAAGGAGGCTGCGATGAATTTGCCAGATTGTTTTCTGAAATTAGCTGGTGCTGGAAACGAGGCTAATGAGAACAGTTTGTGGACTGAGAAAAGAAAAGATAGAAAAGGGAGACAGGCTCACTAAAGAAAATAGCTGCATAAGATTTTTAAAGTAGGTACGATCCAGATCTTTCAAGAATATCAAGTACTTCCTCGTCATCTGATTGAAATCTCCACTACTAGTCCTATGTGCTGAAGGAGGTCATTGCATTACAGTAAAAATGCTGGTTGCTATTTTCTGAGAAATACAGTGAAAGAGCATCTTTTCAAATCCGCCATGTTTCTTTGTTTTCATTGCGTTTGTCAGTGAAAGGCCAAAGCAGGCCTCATCGTAAACATTCAGCGTCTCTGAGTTACTGTGGGCTGTGTATCACGTGCACAACAGTGCTTTGATTCAATTACACAAACAGTTGTGGGCTACGTCTTGACCCGATTATCTTTAAGAAGACACAATTCATAATTGTTAGTCAAAAATGTTGCCTGACCATCCCAGGTTTAATTTTCCTGGAGCAAAAACCGCAGATGGGCAGAGCTGAAAAATGAATACATTCTTCAAAATGTTTGAAGAAGCATCATTTCATATTTGACCTCTGAAATTGATTAATGGTACTGATTAGTTGGGGACAGGCAGAGAGGGAATGAAACATGAGCTCAAACATGGATTTGGTTTAAAGGTAACTAAATTGTATAATAGTTAATGATAATTCTCATTCAAGGTAAAATTATGTTTTACATTTCTTCTCTTGAACTCAATTTTACGATACCAGATGTTCAGTCAGAGGGGAAAGTCTATGCTGAGATATGAGGATCCATTCAAATCTGTACTGAAAAAATAAAAATGTATAGATTAATAGTTAAACCACTATTGTGCCCTTTAGCAGTAGTAAAAGCAAGAGCAATTATAGATCTAATATTTAGAATGACTTAGAGTGGCAGCGGTAGTAATTGTAGCACATTCATACTTTCCTTAGATTTGTGGTTCACGCTGTCACTACAAAACATGAAAACATTCACGTTATTCAGTGTGTTTAATTGGAAAAAAGTAATAAATGAATCAAACATGGATCATAGAACCAAAGAGTTCACGTATGTGTACATAATAGTTGATCTGCCTGAGCCTTCATGTCTTCATCATGTTTTCAGATGTATTATGACTCTAAAGGGCTTCATTGTAAGACTTGCTACAGCACAAGATAACAATGCATTTACTTTTTTTTTTTTTACCAGACTGTTTGAGAACATAGGATAAACTGAATGTTGATTAAATGTGAAAATTGCGCTTGTAGCTCCTAGTTTGATTTTCTTTTTAAAAAAGTGTACTTGCTTTGTTTTTGAAGGACATTGCAAAGCCATTTTCTGTAAGAGCGCTTGACTCTAAATACAATGTTTTTCAAGCATCATCTCAAAATCCTTCATTGTTGTACTGCGTTTGTGTCGTCATGTCCTCGTTTGCTGGCGTTTAATTAAAATGCAGAAAATGTGTTGGATCTGTAAAGCAATTGGTAATACGAAGCATTGTGCTCATGATTTTTTTGTATGCTTTTCAGTATGTACAACAGGTACAACATGGGGTGAGTCAGCCTCTCCTGTCTTGCTGTGGCTGTGCTTAACTTTTGTTTGCACATCCAGGACTCTCAAGAAGGTTGAGTGTTGACTCTAAACACAGATGTAAGCATCAGACGGATTACTGCTCATCAAAAAGAGAAAGGCTGTATTTAGGACACCTTTTTCAGTGAATACAATGTACTGACATGCCTCCTCCATGACGTGTTTGCAGGAGTTTACTTCAGCCTTTTAGGTTGCTTTACATTATGACTAGTTAGTCCTTGCAGTACAATAGAGTTTGCACAAAAGGAAAAATGAAAATTGTACTTAATAAAAGTAGGAAACACTTTCAGAATTGTGCATAGATGTGATATTTTGTGCTATATTCTGTACTTTGTCTTTGCAGGTACAAGGGTTTGTAGAAAATGCCTGAGAGTATTAACTCTTGCAATGCACCTCCTGAATGCTATGCAGTAACAGTAGCTGTTATTTTTAGTGCAGTGCATCAGGTTATTCAATCTGAATGATTGTCCTAAACTCTGCAGCTTGAAACAGTACTTCTTTGTACTCTCTGTCAACTCTACCTGATAGTAAACCTATGCATCAAATCAAAAATTAAATCCATGGTCTTCTTTTCCCCCATTGCAAGCTGATACTGACACTGTACAGTGCTCACCCTGTTAAACAACACCGGGGGCTGTTTAAACATTCAGTAAGCGAAAGTAACAGTGGGGTATTATGAGGCAGTAAATTAGCAGGGTGTCACACATTATATGAAAGCAATCAAATGATTTAAGTCACAACAATATAAATCCTCATTTTAGGGGCAAAGTAAGCTTTTTATTTGGTGTTAAGCAGATATGAAAAGGCATCTTTCCCATATGTTTAAATACATTTTAAAGTCTTTAACCATGAGCTGAAATCATGTTCAGTCCAAACATTGTATTTTTTCATAGAAATAGTTGAATGACTTGTTCTATGTTGCTCATATTCTAGTACTACATCAGTAAAATCCAGTATGTTGATCATGTGCTTCTTTTTAATGATAGACTATTACAATGCTTGTTCATGCAGAAGTGCACACCCAGTCGTGACATTTATCAAAATTACCTGTATGTGTTTAAATTTGCATAAAGGCCTTCTGTGTTGTTATGCTACGAAAAATAAGAGGAACTTAAGATAAACAAAACTATATGAAAATTAGCATTATTTTAAAAGGTCAGTTACCTTAAAGCAAAAACAAAGCCGTATCGTGACTAACTCGTTTAAGATGGCAGACACAGTAAATGGCTTTTTAATTATTGTAAGGAGGACAAATGTCATAGGCAACAGGCAGAGGTTACAATAAAAACATAGTGCTTTCTGTCAGTGCGCCCCAGGGTGGCTGTGGCTACAACGTAGCTTGCCATCACCAGTGTGTGAATGTGTGCGTGAATGGGTGAATGACTGGGTATGTAAAGCGCTTTGGGGTCCTTAGGGACCATAAAGGCGCTATATAAATACAGGCCATTTACCATTTTACCATTTAAAAAGTATTTTTATAAGACTAAAACTACAGTGAGGGTAATTCCTCTACATTTTTTATTGTAGTTAGTTTTCTAGTTTCTAGGTCTAGTTTTTCTTTTAGTTAACTAAAATCTTTTTTGACATCTAGTTTTAGTGTTTAGTTTTAGTTAACTATAATAACTTTTCCTGAAGTCTGAAAAACTTTCCACTTATCCAGTTCTGTATTGCAGGGGTACTGGAGTCTGTCCCAGCTTTCATAGGGAATGGGACAGCACACCACCATGCTTCCCAGTCTGAAAATTGTGACTCTCAAGTATTGCTTTACTTTTAAGGGCTTAATGATAATAATGAATCTATTCTAAAGTGTTTGTCTCAGGATGCTTTGGCTCAGCTTGCTATTTTCATATTCTTTTTACACTCCATTTGAGGCCGAAGAGACCAGAGCAAATGTGAATGTGTGACCCAGAGTTTATCCAAAAAACAACAACAACAAAAAAAAATGTTTTGGGCTATGCAGTTAAAATCTGGGCCACATATTATGTGCACAATGTAACAAATAACCAGGAACAATGAAAAAATATGAAATATGTATAGAGAATTCTGCAGTTTTAAAAAAACAAAACAAATATGCTACAAGCCAGTCTGTATTTCTACAGTAGAGGGCAGCAAATAGCTGCCACTGACCTTAATATGAAGAGACGTTCCACCTCTATAAATAGAAATACCTCAAGGCGGAGATTATTGGTCTTTCTCGCTTTTTGTCAAGGGGTTTTCTCGTCTCTGTTCATTCACTTATTTATGCTGATTTACACTGTCATAGAAATGTAATGACTTCTTTCTTCTCATCGCTCTCCTTGAAAAGGTGTTAAATTGGTCTGACAGTTAACACTTAATCCAAGCTAACATTTGTCAGTTTGTATGGACGCATGAACGTAAATTATAAAAAATATTTGTTAGCAAAGGATGCAGATATCTGTCATGTTAAACATACGCAGCATGCAGTAAAAATATCGGAGCTGTTTATTTATAATGTCAACATTTATAGTAATTTGATCCTTTTGTTTCATGTGGGGAATTCAACACCTTGTAGTTCCAGTCAATGAATATCAGGGTTTGGTTTACTTTGGGATTTACTACACAACACTGTGCTGCACTGTATATGCTCATAGAGTCAGAGGAGTCATGTCTCACAGGGTGAAAGTTATTGTACTGAATCACTGATTAAATCTGATAAAGATATATTCTTACAGTTTGAACCTTTATTGCTCAACCAAGTCATAAAATTACTATATTGGTATATAATTAGTTACTTGTCCAAGTTAGTTTGTTACAGTTATTTAACCACTCTAACCCTTTTAAGATTGTTTACTTGAAATAAAAACAACCACTAAAACTTTGCAATATTTGTATTTGTAATATTTATTTATATAAATTCTTTTTTTTCCCTACCATCTCAAAACTGGCCACAGAGATTTACTGAGGGCACTAAATTAAAACTAATTCCGCCTCAACCAGATACAACAGAAAATAGCTGCTTACATGTAAATGTAACAATTTAATATAGCATAGAATAACACTCATTTGAAGCTTATTTAGTTAATGAATGTTGTTACCTTTAATATATGTTATTTTTTGATGACAGAAACCATCTTTCTGCAGTATGAGAAATCTTACTTTTAACATATTTTATTGTTATTTTGAACATTTTATTTGTTTTTTATAATCTTAGAAATACTGCTAATAAACATGAATTAAGATTTTTAATAACTGAATATATTTAAAGGATGCAAAACTATAAGATATAATGTTATGATTTGATGTAAAGTAAAAAAAAAAGTATTTTCAGTTGGGAAAACTGTTTAGAAAAACACATCTCTTATGAAGGTGCACTCCCTAGCACCTCTGCAGACTCCTAGAACCAGCAGATTTGAACTATTCTGTAAAATGTTCTGAAATGTCGTGTTTTCAGAGCCTTTTACACAGAATGAAACACACAAAAGAGTTTTTAGGTCTCGCTGCAGAAGGCATGAGCTAATATTTGTGTACCTGTTGTGAACATTATCTTTCTATTTAACATTTACACAACCTCAAAAAAATTCGTATCAATTTTGTATCAAAACTAAACTTAAATATGTTTGTTTAATCTTTAAACAGTAGCTACATCTGATCTAGACATATGCTAAACTTTTCCCTTTGAAATTTACTGTAACCTGATTTTAGATTTGACAGTATTTACTATTTAGAGATCTTTTAAACCTGCTATCATCAGAAAATTAAACATTCACTTTTCAAGCAGGTTGAAGGAGACATATTTTTAAAAACCGTGACTGGCTGACCAGATTTAGCTGAGAAAATGTGATCTGTGGACGTCAGGTGGTTGGCAGTGATTACCTTATGATTGCTTTTGTGTCTCATGCGTGTTTTCTCACACTGCTGCAGAAATGTAAACGAATATGTCTGAAACATCTATGAAACCCAATGACCCTCTGATCTTGTATGCATGTTTAATTTTCCCTCATTTTATCTTAACTCACAACTTCAAAAATAAGTTTGTGCTTATCCCACAGAGGCAGCATGTCTGCTTTTTTCTTTGGAGGAAAACAAAGTCACATGACTGCCAAACAACCAACAACCTCATTAAGTATGGATGACCTCCCGACCAGAAATGCAGTACCCCCATCAAGCCGTCTGCAACCGAGGGGGCACGTGTCTCCTCAAATTGAACATTTTGAAATATGCATGCTCCATGTTGTGAGGCTCCCACTGCGTGCGCTTGGTTTTCCTGTGGATGTGACAGCGCTGGGTCTAATAAAACACAATGCACTCGAGATTCATTTCTCAGCTGCCCTGCTGTGACCTTGACAAGCTTCCACCAGATAATTATGTGTTGATCAAGGGTGTTGAGAGTTTCATGTCATAGGGAAGAAGGATGTCTTGATGCGCGGAAGTGGTTAACTATAAATAGAATCAAACAAGAACTGGATCAATTAATTATGAGCTCTGGATTCCCCGCAGGGTCTTTGAGAAAGCCAAGGACGGGACTGACAACAGGAGACGGCGTCCCTGTAAACACTGCCCTGCTGCCATTGAAATGCACTGTGGGGTTTCCAGAGTTTGCCCCTAGACTTTCTTAAGGTCACTCTACAGTTTAATGACTGCTCTGTCAAACTCTATAAAAAGTCAAACTCAGCCTGAAGTGGACGTAAATATGGTGTGAAGCAAAAAAGGCCTTTACTATATGTTACTAAATGCTATAGTTATATAACATATGTTCCTTTACTATATGCCTAAAATTAACATAAAGTAGTTCAAACTTTAGTAATACGGTATTTGATTATATGTTTGTGCATACAGTCAAGCACAAACATATAATCAGTATATGGATTTATATACCATATGTGCATTTCAGTCATCTCGAATTCCAACATCTAAATTACACACTAAAATAAGCATTGCTGTTTGGCTTTTATTTTGTGGCTGAAGTCACATTCCCAGTGCACAAAAAACGAAAAAGTTTATTTTCTCATACCTGAAAAAAGCGATTTGAATATGAAGTCCAGAAATGAGCTGGTGGGGTTAGTCGCCATTGTATCATATGACAAAAATGGGAGTTTGGACGTTCTCCCTGCACCTCTGTGGGTTTTCTGCAGGTACTCCAGCTTGTTCACTCAGGCCAAAGATATGCATGCTAGGTTAATTATAATCTGTTAACCTGTGTTAGCTCTGTGATGGACTGGCAGTCTCTTCATGGTGTACCACACCACTCTGCCCATGTCAGGTGGAATAAGCTCCATGGGAATCTATGATAGACACTTAAGCAAAATGGATGATATAATTAACACATTCTGCTTTCCAAAGTTGTTAACAACATTTAGAGAGACCCCATCCTTCTCAAAATATCTATGCATGCATCCATCCTCTGGTGCTTATCTAGGTTCAGATCGTGGGGACAGCAGTTTAAGTAGTGACCCAGACTCTTTCTGGTCATTTTCTGGAGGTGTTCACAATCCAGTCTTTCCAGTTTACTAACAGAAAAAAAATTCTCAACCTATCTCTATGGGAGAGGCCCGCCACCCTTCAGTGGAAACTCAGTTTCACCGCCTGTATCTCATTCTTACACGCAAAAGGATAAAAAACTGCAACTTCAACATTCCACCATGAGTCAGAATCTAGTCGTGATGTGGCTGTGGGCTGTCAGGAGACATTCTACGTCTCTACACTAAAAGTGGGATTGTTGTGACATTTGATTTTGCTGCAGGAAGCTTTGTTGTTTGAGTTTCAGCACCATCCAGTTTTGAAGCAAGTTGTTACTGGAAGCCTCTGTAGCTTTAAAGCTGCTCGACACTTATTTGGATACAAGTACATGAAAGTTAAATAAAAAGTCAATGAATGATGTCGTAATTGGTCAATTATTACTCTTCTGATTCCCTATCATGTTAACTGATTAAATAAGTTAGTTTAATTAGTGCTTTTTGCACTACTGACAAAAAATGTATAAGAGTAACCAGGTGGTTCTCACTCCTATAATCCCATATTGTTAAAGCTGCTGGTCCTTCTGCTGTCACTCCCAAGTCATCAATCTTTAAGCTACCCAAGCACCTTTTAGTGCCTAAATGTAACCAGCAATTAAAAGCAAAAAATTATTGATAATTATTTCTTGTGCGTGAAGGTAATGATGCAATGTCCATAATGGTGAGATACATCTGAAAACACTGCATTATGTGAAGCCCCCCAAAAAGAATATGCTGGATAAGCACAAATCTGTTTGTAACTATGATAAAAATGTCAATAAACAACTAAGATGTCCAACTATTTATTTTTTATATAACTAGATCATCATTTTTAAAGTACAATAATTAAAAAAAAAAAACCAAACAACTATTGCATATTTTTAAAAAAGGCCTTAAAAAGTCTTAAATGTAATTAGGTGCAGAAACACTGGGGGATATGCTTAATCAGATGAGCCATAAACAGGATATTTCTATCCACGTTAACACACTCACTGATCTAAATCTGACTCTTGGCTTTTTATAAATTCCTCTTGTCTGTCTTCCCGCTCATAACAAAAAATGAAAATGTATAAACTTGTAATAAAGAACCTCAAAGAGTCCAAAGTGTTTAGCTCAAGTCTGAAACCCACTTTTGTGCCTTTATAGACGAGGACGTCCGCAGTGACGCCTTCAGATGACGAATAGTTTTTGAGCATGAGCTGTCTGGCTTATGTGTCAACTCATAAAGCCTTACCCAGATCTATCACATGTACTATGAATATTCATAAACTGTTCTTGTTTTACATTATTAACATACTCATTCCACCCAATAATAAGATTTATGATGGCTTTGTGACACTCAGAGTTTAAAACCAGCAGTGGAAAATCTGCCGGTCACCATGGTAGTGCCACATAAATTAAGAAAATGCTCCAGAAATGCTGCAATAAAAAAAAAACACATCGCGGCTTAAGAGACAGACCTAATTAGATTTAACTTCACTGCAATTTAGCCCTGCACTGCTGGGTATTAAGCCATGACTAAATCTGAACACCCCTAATTAATTACCCAGGGCTTACTGAGCATCTTGTGCTTGCTTTGTATTTTTGTTTTGTTTAGTTTTATTTTGCCTTTTCAAGGACGGTCAGCTGTATTGTTCTCCCTCAGTCTTTGTCTGTGGCTGTGTTCGCTTCTGTTGTGTTGTTATTCTCACATTTTGTGGAGTAAAGAGAAAACGTGGAAGGGTGAGCTAACTGAGGAGGAGATGCTGAGAAGATGAGAGAGGAGAACAGTGTTTGTGGGTCACTCAAAACCATGTGACTGAAGGCATTTTCAGGTCTGAGCAGAATTAATTAAGACCAACAAAAATAGAAAAAGCAACAAAACAGTCTTTTTTAATAGTGGACATAAACTAATATAGTACTCCCACAAAAAAGGGCACTGCCAACATTTTTAATGATATGTAATAATAATAATATTATATCAAATAAAGAACATAACTGTATAAAATTAAAATACAGATTGCAGGAATACCTCCTCAGTGGCACAAGCTGTGTTATTGTGCTACACAAACACACAAGCCCGGTTGAGCAATTTCAGTTAATACAACCAAGCTGTGAAAGCTAGAAAAAGGTAGATGTCTGCGCTGTCAGATTACCAGCTACCGTGTTAATATAATGAGAAAACTAGATGCAAAAAAATAAATACCAACTATTCAGATGTACATGTTTTATACAGAAGTGCTCTCTTTAAAGACTACCACGGTGGTGTGCAGAGGCAAAGGTACAATGCACGTGCTGTTGTCCAAATACTTGTAAATCTAACCATATCCAAGCCTGATTATTGCATCTCCAACTAAATATCTTCTTTTCAGACAAATTTAGATTAAAGTAGCAGTAGGACTTTGAAATTCTCCCCCTAGAATTTCATTTCATTTCATTTCTGACTCAAGGACTACAAACTGGAAGGTGTGTCATAAAAGCACTTGAGCCCACACCCTGCGCTCTCATCACGAGTACCTTCTGAAGGATAATTTCATCTGCTATACCACAATTACATTACTGAGCATGCAAAAAGCTGAAAGCTGCCTCTGAAGGCCTATGTTCAGGCTGAAAGCATTTCGAATGTATTAGTAAGACAAATCACACTTAGTTCGAACGTACTGTGTCTCTTTCACGGACCTGTTTCCACTTGTCTATAGATTCTTTTTAATCTTCCTAAGTGGTCCAGGTTGTGTCCCTGTAGGATCAGAACAAGAGAAAGAGAAAACTTGTCGTGCAGCTTTCGGATTACCCCGCTGCCCTGCTGCATGTACATATATTATTATAGAACTGTAGTCTTATTTATCCTCAGGTTGTTGCTGTATTTTCAGATCAGATCACAAAGCTGTTCCCCAGCTAATGGCATTCAGCCATGTCAACGTGCATCTGCACCTGCATAAATATGAATGTCTGCGTAGTTCAAAGGGGAATGCAAAGATAAAAGAGACATCTTGAACTCAGCCCACTATGACGATTAGCATTAATGAACGATTAGCATTTTTATTATATAGAATCCAGTTGCCTGCCTTTGATCACCACTCTGCACTGGATGATTTATGCTTGAAAGGTTTTTACTGCAGCTAGCCCCTCGCGGCTTTGTCATATCTTATCACTGCACTGAATTTCAGTGCATAATCAGATGGGTGGGATATATGTTTTTGAAGAACAGACAAGACATGACTGTAAGTCACTTAGCTTAAATCGTTGTTGATAATTTGCTATTAATCTGAGCAGTCATTTGGTGTGGAAGCATCATCTCTCTTTTGTTTTCAGTGATGACAAAAGTTTGAAGCTTCACCCTCTTCATTTAAGGCTTATGCTGAATATTAATCATTTAATCTGTGCTTTTTTAAAAATAAAGCCACATGAGCTTTCTGTCCATTTCTCGAATAAATGGATTTAGACAAATTATCTATAGAGTGTACGTTTTGTGCATCATTATCAAGTCCCATTGTTAGCTGCTGCCTGAGGGCATGCTAGCTGTCCAAAAATAATTAGATGGGATGGTTCTATATGAACTTTGGATAGTTGGTTTTCTTAAAATATACATTTTAAAATGTTACTGGAATTTGAAATACATATTATTTTGTAAAATATGTTTTGCTATATCAGGGATGTTAAATTAAAATTTAAGGAGGTCCAGTTATAGAACATTTCCTCCATCAAAGGTCCAGAATACGTTATAATTCAGTGCAATCTATTTTGAAGGGCTTGTCTGCATGTCATCCTTCACTGCATGAACCTCTTCTAAGGTCTTTCTTTTTTCCTCCTGCCTTCATTTTATTTTTTTATTTTTTGAGTGTGGCAGCTTCATTTACAACATCCTTTGTCCAGTATATCTACTATTCCTCCTCTGCACATATACAAATCATCTCTAAAGCACTCAGCCTGTGCTGTTCCTCTGATATACTTCTAATCTAGTCCATCCTGATGACTCCCAACCAAAATCTTAGCATCTTCAGCTACGCCACCTCCACCTTCTGTCTTTTTGTCAGGGCCACAATTTCCAAACCATACATCATAGCAGGTCTCACAATCATCTTGCAAACCTTTCCTTTCACTTTTACTGCTATCCTGTTGTAAATCACTCAGGACACTCGTCTCCACCAGCTCCACTCTGCCTGTACTCTCTCCTCCACCTCTCTTGTTGATTGTCTGCTGCTTTACAAGGTTGACCGCAGGTATTTAAACTCATATACCTTCACTTCCAGCCTTTGTAAATGAGAAGGAGACAAGAGAAAAGGTGAACATACATACATATTCTTTTCCTTATACTGACTTTCATTCCTCTTCTTTCCACCACATACCTGTGCCTGTCCAGACTCTCTTCCACCTGCACCCTACTCTCACTATAGATGACAGTATAATCTGCAAACATCATAGAGACTCATGTGTCAGCCTGTCCATCCCCATCACAACCAAGAAAGTGCCCAGAGCCTTTGCCTGAGGTAATCAAATCCCCACCTTGAACCCAGTGTCACCCCTACTACACAGCTCACCACTGTCTCACTGTCTTCATGCACCGGCCTCCCATACTTCTCTGCCACTCCTGACTTCCTCATGCAGTACTGCAGTTCCTCTCTCTCCCCATCATATGCTTTTCTTGATCAACAAAGACACAGAGCAACTGCTTCTGGCCTTCTCTAAGCTTCTCCATCAACACTCTCAAAGCAAACATCACATCTGTAGTACTCTTTCTCAGCATGGATCCCCACTGCCGCTCCCTGGCTCTCTTCTCTCTTTAGCTTCAACAACATGAGGGATAAATCATTTTGAGTGCAGCAAATTTCTTCTTAGGTGTAGTTACTGAAAGATGGGGTCTTCTGAAAAGAATAAACTTTCACTTTACATGTGTGCAATTTTTTATAGAGCAGCCACAGTAAGAAGACTGGAGTCAAGATGCAGAGAAGACACTGGGTCTGTGACCATAATATTAAAATGAATAAAATGAGCTTAGAATTACTCCCTTTACTCTGCCAAACCATCGTGCTTTAACACACTCTTATGTTTTACACCTGGATATAATTTACAATAAGGAGCTACAGTATAATCATACATTAAAGCGTACAGTCTTTAAGCTATTACTGCCAACGCTTGAAGCTCTAAAATGCCTCAGGGACCACAAGTGTGTGCGCAGCCAAAAACCTCCAGTATAAAAGATTCTTTCATCACATATATGTGGGGTATGAAACTGTTACCGTTTCTGGATGTCCCCCTAGGTTTAGGTGGATGTTATGATTACATCTCACATGAATGATGAACTGCTGTGGTTTAGTAATGTGGTTCACAGATTCAGTCTGTTGCTTATGTGGGTTCTTTAAATTAATGTATTTTCTGTGGCAGATTTGTAGAAACAAAGTGAGTTTTATGTGATGCTGTGACTGTTTATTTGTTTTTATTTGGAATGACGAGATTTGGAATATGAGTGAATATTTTCCATTATGAAGAGATCCAGGTATGCAGTGCAAGATACAGATATTTCATCTGCTATACCACAGATGGTATAGCATGGGTTAATCTTCATTGTTCACCCTAAACCAACAAGATGACTGCTGCAGATATTCAGCACCAGAGAAGCCAAAGGTTGCTTCCAGATTAGATACTTTAGGTGTTTTAAGTTCTCTTCTTTATGCTGGATTTATAGGACTTTGGGAATTCAATCAGTGCATAGTTTTTGCAGATGGGCTTCAATCTATAACAGGTGTGTTGCTTGTGCATGATATGCTATGCAGAGATTTAATGCTGTTTTGCTGTAAAGCTTGTTTGAACAGAAAAGAGAACAGCTACATCAGCATAAACACAAAAAAGAATGCAGGTTTTTCCCCATATTTCCAAAAGTGGCCTCAGCTGCAGCAGACAGCTACAACGTGTAGACGTGCCTCTGCAGAGCTCTGTATGGCATGAATGCTGGACCATGTTTGAGCCATTTTCAGTGTGACACTTCATGATTTTGGTTCAGCTACCTTTCATGTCTGATGTGCAGTGGCTCAGTCACACTAGAGTAAATATAGGATTGAAACTTCCTTGCGACTAGGAAGGTTGTTAAGGGGTGATTGCACTGAATTTTTCCACACTGGGTGGCTGATTGCAAGTATTTGAGGGATGATGGTTTTGCAGTCTCAACCTCTAAGCAAGGTTGGGCATTTTTTGTTGGAAGGCAATTGCATAAGTCGCCTGGCGGGAGACTGCAATCGCTCTCAGACAGATTGGGAAAAGTTTGCCAGTAACTTCCATCTAATGAGTGAGTGAGTCAGTGAAACTAACTCATCTGCAATGTGTTGCTTTGCAATAAGGGACTCGACTTAACTGGATGCTAGCTGGTTGTATTCTGGTTATATTCTGACTATTAAAGCAATGTCATTGTGCAGTTAAATTGCCATCTTGCAGCAACTATGTTACTTTAGAGGAATTTCCTTTGCAGATATATGAATTTCTGGTTAAACTGAATGTAAGTAATTTAAGTTCATCTGGCCACAGATTTGCAGTTTTCTCAGATTTGTCACAGTCATTGATATAATATCACAAACAGATGTACTTGCCAACTTGAGCCAATTTAATCACAGGCTGATAGCAGACCACTTCAAAATTCATTGCACATGGTCACATACATTGTGGTCCTGCCATGGTCTCCAGCTGGTCACTAGTGTAACATCAACTTTATTGATGTCAGTGGATTACTCCAGAGGTCTCTCTGCTCTTGTCTTTACAATGTAAATTGCTGTTATTCTGAATCTAGTTTAGCCGTAGCTGCTTGTGACCAACCTCTAAGTCATTGTTTCCCCTCAGGGAGCCCACCCCATGCTTTATGGATCATCAGACTCACAACTCATTATTTAAATAATTCAGTAGTGATAGCATGTAAATGATGAGCTATGTAAGTCACCCTGGATGAGTCTAACTTTGCCATGAATAATGTAGACTGCAGCAGGATCTCAGAACTCTGGACACAGCACTGCCTCCATACCACCCCACCCCTTTATCATGCATGGCCCTTCTTTCATTCATCCCTCCTTTTTACTACAGTTTTATTTATTATTACATTACTCTTTGGTTATCCACTCTCTTTGTCTCCAGGTTTTATTTGATCTCTGTCTCGCTGCCATCCAGTAAAACTTCTTTTTTGTTTCTATGCTTCACACTGGTCTGCCTGACCAGTTTCCTCTGTGAAAGCATTAAGAAATTATTCACAGTGATTATTTTCCTCTGCCTGGGCTTACATTGAGTACTTGGCTGATACATGAGGAGCACCAAGGTCAGCCAGGCTGCTGCTGCTGTACCTCCCATATACATCAGTGAATAGAAATATCCTGCTGCATTGCCTGGAGAAAGCAAAAGTGTTACACATGAATCAGACTTTGAAGCCTCTGCTAGTTAGTACTTGCATAACTTTAGTCCTCACTCCTCTGTGAAAATATTATGGGATAATTAGATAAAGCAATGTCAAAGCAAGTCAAAATGTGTTTTAATTTTCTTGAAAATATAATTAAATCTTTTTAAAATTCTAACCCTAACTCCAGTCTAGACTCCAGAGATTTTAATACAATGTTTGAGAAGATATTTGCAGGCTGGAGAGGTGCTCAGAATTTGTAGTGAAAGAAAAGTCCAAACAATTACTGGAATAATCATTCAAATGTAATAATTAACCACAAAACTAAAGTTCAGGACGACTATAATCAAAGAAAAATGTTTTTTCTTTGTGCAATAATTTATGTTTAGCTGTACGGGCAAAAATGGGGAGGTGGGTTGCAAAGCAGGTTGCAGATACGGTAGCACATGTAGGCAAGGTGAAGTAATTTAAAAACTGTGTACAGTATATGAGAATTTCCAAATGGATTCTTGGAAAATTATCACCTGAGCCATAAGTTAATGTTAGCTGGAACTGAAATCAGCTGCTGATAGTTGCATGACTGAAAAGGAAGGTTTACAATATGGTAGTGAAACCTACTGTGATGTGTGGTTTGGAGATGATGGCACTAAAGACAGGAGGTGGAGCTGGAGGTGGCAGGGTTGAAGATGCGACAATTTTCATTGGAAGTGACCAGGATGGACAGGAGTGGAAAAACATATGCCAGAGGCACAGCTCAGGTTGAGCAGTTTGGAGACAAAGTTAGAGAGGCAAAGCTGAAATGGTTTGGACATGTCCAGAGGAGGAACAGTGGATATATTGGATACAGGTTGTTGAAGATAGAGCTTCTAGACAGGAGTAAAAGATGATGATGACAGAGAAGAATGGGTGAAATGAAGGAGGACATGCAGAGGGTTGATGTAACACAGGAGGATGCAGATGATCGAAGCGTTGAAAACACTGAAAGGGATCCAGCAAAAAAAGGGGGGCACAGCGTAAAAATTAAAGGGTTGGTACTTCACAGTAAATGACTCCTCTGGTTTCAGGCCTCAGGTAATCACTGGCCTAAACGGGTTTGCATCCAAGTATTAAAGATAATCCCTGTTGTAACTGTAATAATCAATTTACAGTACTTTAGAACCTGTAAAAATGGGGATACTTGCTAAATGGTTGATGTAATATTTTTTTTAAACCCTTTGAATTATAGTGGAAAGTCTTCACTTCCATCAGCGTTTTTTATTGCTTAATCTCAAATCCCTTTTGATGCTGCACTGAAAAACTTCCTGACTGTAAATTGTGAGCTACAAGGGAAATAAATTTGAGCTGATTAGTGGTAATTTTTTTAAAACCCATTTTATTACATTCATTTACTTTAATAAAGTTTAAGACTTTAATATAGTTTCCCTGATTTGCTCCCTAGATGAACCAATATTGCATTTGTATACTGTAAAAGAATATTACCTGCCAAAATGATTGAGTGGGCTGATCTTATCACTTACCTTTTCAATATTGCTAAAAGATATCATCATTAGACTGATGGACTGGGACTTTTCTCTGTGATTACTTTTTATGTTTTACTTCAACAGAGTCGAATATTGCTTTGACTATTAAAGTCAATAAATTTCAAAAGCCTGTCCAAATGCAGATGATCTATAGTTGTAGGAAGTGGGCTTGAATATAAATGGTGGAGCCTGGGACCAAAAGGCTTGCTGCCTTACAAGAGGTACATAAGTGTGATTAAAAATGTACGTGCATCACCATAACTGCAACACTTAACCCTAACCACAGCTCTCGCCTTGTCCCCTATGGGAGTTTAGATTGAGGGGGACAGAGAAGAGAGGGGTGAGGGGGAATTATATGTGTATATGTCTAAGAGTGATGGGTGATGGTTAGGAGAGCGGAAGACACCGTCTGCCGACTATTAGCTCGGGCTTGACTTAGACACAAGGCATGGCAGGCAGCCGATTAGCTGACAATAAGAAGATGAGTGGCCTGTCCATCCACCTGGCATACATCATGCAGACAGGCCATGGCCCTGCTGTTTACATTTGCACTCCCATTAGGGAATCAGCTCTCAGTCATATTTCTTAGATCCTGGAGGAGCAGATCAATGAAATGAGATGGACTTGTTGCCAGCAGGCCCCTTGTGTCTGAGTGGGAACATCTCTCCTTATCGGATCTGGAGCAGACGTGGGGAGAGCCTTGCCTCAGCACTTTGCCAGAAGGATGAGGCGGGTGAATGCACTGGTGATGAGTCACTTCCATATGTTGTTTATTGATCCGCCGTGGGATATTATACCTCAGTGCTCCTTAAGTGTGCTGTCTGCTCGTCCACTTTTCTTATTTGCATGGAAATGATGATCTCTGAGAGTGATGGAGTATTCCTGCTGTACAATCAGTTACTGCTGTGTCAAAATGAAAGAAATGAAGCAGATAACAAGGGATCAGAGGGTTTAGTGTCTGGCAATTGGGCAGGTACATCGTTTATTCTCTACCAAATTGGTTTTGGTTTGCGGGAGATAACATTTTTTCCCTCTGGCTGATGTGGGAAAGTGAATTCATTGCAGGCAGAGCGCAGAGAGATTTTGTGCTGCCTATTAAAATTCCACATGAATGGTCACACACTGCACCATTATCACAGTCTGCTCAACTGTACTTTGTGACATTTACACACTTCCTTTGTGATTTAGCCGTTTGTTTAAAAAAAGCTAATTTCTAGAGGAGAGTTTGCAAAGTCATAGAAAATTGAAAGGCTATCTTTACAAACTGAATAACACCAAAGGAAATGAAGAATGGCTAACTTGATTCTGACTAGTTATTAGATCTTCTGTGCTTCAATTCATCCATTCCTCTGTCTGATCCATATCTGTTTTCCACCTGCTTACCCAGATTCAGGGGCAGCAGTCTAACCAGAGCTGCCAAGACTTCCCTCTCCCCAGGCAGGGCTTTTCCTGAAGCCAGTTGGCACCCAGGCATCTATAACAAAGTGGACCCCTAGAGCTCCTCCTGCAGGTGGTGGGATCCCAAAGAGGATGGATCCATGTGGCTCCTTCCCTCTGAGCTGGCTGAGTCCTACAGGTAAAGGACATGTCACCACACACTCTCTGACAAGCCCCTCCCCAAGACATGAGTCAGTGCCAGATCTCAGTGACGGGTAAAGACGCTAGAATTGAAAACGAACCAACATTTTTACACTGCTTTTCTGTTCCAATGTGCCCTGTTGTCATATATATAGAATTCTTTTGAATGTATCTAGATTTGGCCCCTCACCCATGACCATTTTGTCCTTTTAGACCCTAAAAAACATTCATCTGTGGAACAATATACAAGTAGTTAAGGATGCTGGGTGAAAAGACCCTATCTATCTATCTATCTATCTATCTATCTATCTATCTATCTATCTATCTATCTATCTATCTATCTATCTATCTATCTATCTATCTATCTATCCGTACTTCCATCTATCTATCTGTCCTTCCATCTATCCGTCCTTCCATCTATCCGTCCTTCCATCTATCCGTCCTTCCATCGATCTTCCATCCGTCCTTCCATCTATATCACTGAAATTTGTAGTCTTTAGTCATCAGCATCGGGGTGGAACATCTCAACACATGACCTCATTTCAATGCTTCGGTTCCTGCTGATCTTTGCCTTCAGTCACTTCTGTAGACTTTGCTTAATGTGAGTCTTCCCAGAGGAACATATACAACGTGCCGAGCTATCCAATGTGACTGAGGTGACTGTGGCTTGACATTGAATGTGTCCTGCAGCCTAATGACACTGGGATCCCTACTGGCATAATGCAGACATAAGTCACATGACATAAGAGTCTGTTGTAGCTCACATTGTGACATGGATATTAAAATATAAATAGAAAGCTGTCTACCTGCAGTTTGCCGTAAAAGTCTATACTTCAACTTAAACACTCTTTTAGTTGAATTCAGAACCATTTTTATTGTCATTTATTGGCATCCGAGGAGAAATCGAGTGACAAGAATAGAATCGGTTGATGTATTACAGTATAGGCCGCCAAAACATTTCTGCTTTGCCAAGTGTTATTATCTTTACCACAGTATTAAATGTTTTATTGGCCATATAGTGTTGGTGGGAACAGAGTATTTCTAGAAAGAAATGAAAGCTTAGAAATATAGTGTTATGTTTTCTAGCTGAGGCTGATACATACACATAATGCACTCATGCTGATTAGCAGAGTAATTACTTGAATTGCTTCCTGTGATTCATTTTAGCGTAATGCACCATAAAGGCCATAAAGCTTACATCATACACACCATAAAGTTCCAGCCAGATGAAATCAGTTTTAATACCAAAAGGCAGCAGGTAAAAGAAATAAGGCCAAAAGAGAGACAAGGCTGGAAGTACACTACTTCCTTCGTATTCTCCAGTTGCTAGGGGGAGCTAAGGGAAGATCCACCCTAATGTTACTGAAGGTTCCTGGCTGTTGTTAAATGAAGATGATAAATCGGTGGCAAAGTGGGTGCTGCTCCAAAAACATCTTTGTGTCCATTATTTGGATACAAAGACCTTTTTATTCAGGTAAGACACCGACTTGTCTCCAACAATAAAAAAGGTTTGACATAAACTAGAAACAGAGAACATTTAACTTTAAAGTAAAAGTTTTGTGAACTTCTCTGTTTCTGGTTTGCATCTCACTTTTTAGTTTCACTACTACTTAGGGCAGAGGTGTCCAACTCCAGGACTCAAGGCCCAGTGTCCCCAGGTATTAGATCGCACCCTGGGTCAACACACCTGAATCAAATGATTAGTTCATTACCAAGACAGTTGATGAGGTAATTTAGTCATTGAAATCAGCTGTGTTGGATCAAGGACACATCTCAAACCTGCAGGATGCCGGCCCTTGAGGCCTAGAGTTGGACACCCCTGACTTAGGGAGTAGTTGGTGAGTGTTTGCACAAAAATCAGTGTTTTTTTTACACACTACAGGTGACCACAGCAATCTACTAATGGCCAGTGCAATTGCAAGGAGGTTTTCAGTGCAGCACTGCATACTTCTATGCAACAAATTCAACCTGAGACACAGTGAGAACGTCTACAGCTATGCTAGAAGCTTTGAAAAGTTGTAATTGGTGATGAAAGGGCTTTCAGAGAAATGTGAATGTCAAGTTTATTACAGTAACTGAGGTTTGAGTCACACAGGCCTTGAGCCTGGGTGACAAGTCCCTGGTTCCTTTGGTTGCCTGGGAAAAATGTGTATTTCTTGACCAGTTGCTGGCTATTGCGAGGTAAAATTGGTCACAAAGCAAGTGCTGCACTAAAAACATCTTTATGATTGCTTTGTTTGCTAGCTGATAGCCGAGGTTGTCTATAGTTTGCATAGAAATTGCAAACTTGTCTGCAAACACTCTCCAACTATTCTCCAAGCTGCAGTAATACTTGAAAAAGTGCAATGCACACCACAAATGGAGACCGTCATCTTTTAAAGTAAACATTGTGTCTTAATGCTGAAACCAACACATTTTCAAAGATGCAACTTTTACTTTTCTCTTCAGAATTTCTATCTCATTTAGTGAGCTGTTGGGATGTGTTTAGAGACAAGTTGGCATCTTCTATACAAACTACAGGCAACTGCAGAAGTCTGCTAGTGACCAAAGCAATCATGAAGAGGTTTTCAGTACGACACCGTGTACTTGTTTGCGATCAATTTCTCCTAGCAACAGCACACAACCTCCTGCAACCACTTGTCAAGCAATTGGGGTATACACAATTTTTCTTAGAAACTGGTGATCACCACAGGTTTACTGACCGGTGTCTAGGCCTGTGAACTGCGGCTTTAGAACTTTTATTGTCACTGTACAGTTGCTTGCACAATGAAATTGTATAACAAGACCACAAGGTGTGAAAGTAAAAGACAATATACAAAAGGAGAGAGAGAAAAAAGCTGTTCTTTAGTCTGTTGGTTTTGCACCTGATGGATCTGAACCGTTTTCCAGAGGGCATGATGTTGAATAGGTGGTGGTTAGGATGGAGGTGGTCTCTTTTGATTGCCCCGGCTCTGGAGAGGCATCTAGAGCTGGCAATGGAGTCCAGGGTGGAGAGTGGGCAGCTGATCACCTTCTCTGCAATTCTGATGACCCTCTGGAGTCTCTTCTTATTGGCTGTTGTGCAACCAGCATACCACACAGGGATGGCGTGCACCAGCACACTCTTGATTGTCGCACGATAGAAGGACACTAGGTCGCTCTGCAGCCTGTGGCACTGCTGGGCTTTCTTCACCAGGACTGATGTATTTGTGGTCCAGGAAAGGTCCTCGGAAATGTGGGTACCGAGGAACTTGAAGGAGGACACCCTCTCCACATAGTCACCTTTTATGGAGAGAGGAGGGGGATCAGTTTTTTTTTTTCTTGCGGAAGTCCATGACCACTTCCTTAGTTTTCCTGGTGTTTAGGGTAAGGTTATTGTAATCTCACCATTCTGTCAGAAGCTGGACCTCATTTAGCAGTCAGTTTCACAGTGATTTCCAGCAACCACTTTGAACCACAAATACTTTTTTCTGTGGCGACTGGTTGTCGCCAGGTGGTTTTCACACATTTGCTATATAGTTGCTAAATGGTCTCAAAGCCTTTGTGAAAGGGTCATAAAGACACAATATATTTAGCTTCTTTGAAAATCAGTTGCATCAACCTTGCTGGGTTTGATAATAGTCTGAAAAAAATTGTTGTACTTCTGATACTTTTAATACAGTTGTTAAAGAAATCCAACTGTAAACAACAACACTGCCAAAACACTGAAGACTAAATATAATGGTCTGTACTACTACCTTACAGAAAAGTACAACCTGGCTTTGCCCAGAAGTGGAGAAAACTGGTGCGCGATTAGGGAAGAAGGGAGTGCAATTTGAAAATGTGACCCAAAGAAAATGCAACATTTTCACCGAACTATAAATGTCCAGAAATGTTACAGACTAAGTATTGTAGTTTAGCTGCCAGTAAGGCTGCCACGGAGTGTGTAATGCTCAGTCACATGCCCTCTTTTTAATGCTCCACTTCCTCTGGACCTTTGCCTTCAGTATGTTCTGTACACATTGTTTGGATGCGCAGTTTCCCTGAGGAACATATACAACATGCTGAGCAATGTAATTTGACTGAGGTGACAGGTGATGGTGACTGTGGTTGTACAGCGAATACATCCTGCAGCTTAATGGTACGGAGATGTCTGTTGGCAGAATTCAGCCATATAACCCAAATGTCATGCATTAGGTGTACTGTAGTTAATTATTTAATTGACAGCTCCACATGCAATAGTTTACTTTTTTATAGAGGATTCTAAGACACGCAGAGACAATTTTCTGAATACTCTGTGCGGCTTTGAAGAAGCTGTGACAACCTGAAACAATGGGTGTAATTAGCATTACAGGCTATATGTGAATTTCTGCACAAAATTTGCAAGAGACTAAAGTCAGGAAATGTGAGCCTTTGCCCCTTTTTTCATTTGTCTTCTGATAGTCCCAAAACATAATGGGAATGCAGGACTTAATTGCTAGAATATCCTTTAAATCAAACGGTAATCACCAGGATATTAAATGTTAATGAAACTAATCATCAGCTGCAATTTTCTCTTTACATCCCATTCCCTTTGTGCTCTGTTCAGCACTTTTTATCTATTTCAGTCGTCCTCCATACAGTTTTTTTTCTGTCATCCTGCTATTTTACTCCTGTGCTGTTATTTTTTTATGTGCCACTGTATTTTCCATTGTTCATATTAAAAGCTTTTAACCTAAAGCACCCACACTAACAGAGATGGACTCTGGCAGCTTAGTGGAGCCAAGCTGACACGCCTTAAGCTGCGTGTGTGTGTGCGCATATATGTTCCAAATGGTTGACCATGTGTTAAGGAAACTATGCTTTTGTACAAATATCTGAACGCCTGCATGGGTGTGCTTTTATGTCGGGCAGGCAGCGTGTCTGGATGGGGTAAATGTGTGCTACATGGGAAAACCTACACTAATACATAACCTGTGTACACAGAAAACATCAAACGACATAAGTCATGCTCGTGTTCAAAAGCATAAAACAAGCATGACATTGTTCTTTAAAACGTGTCCGTGAGCATGGCCTTCAGCATGCACCAATAGATCTGAAATGTTTATAGGTGTGGAGTTGTAACTGCGCCACCCATGGGCTTCATCTAAACTCTGTATAAAATATGCAACTTTGAATCCAAATGCTAATTCTTGGATTCCTTCACTTTTTTTTTTTTAGCTTAACCTTTGTGCTTAGATTGCCAGCATGTTGGTGTTTTTTGAGCCAGAAGTGACATTTCCATCAGAAGAGACTGCTTAGTTAGGCCTCAGTCATATGGCCTGGAGAGCCATCTGCAATCAAAAGGGAGAAAAGAGTATTCCCCAACTGGATGTAAATGGTTGCTTGAGGTTGCTGGGAGTCACAAGCATGGTGCTACACCAAAAATCTGCCTCGCAGCAGCTTTGCTTTTTAAAATCTCAGATCCAGTGTGAATTGTAAAAAGTGCAAACACACACACACACACACACACACACACACACACACACACACACACACACACACACACACACACACACACACACACACACAAAAAAAAAATTGCCTTTAAATTAAAAGCTGCATGTTTTGAAACATGTTGGTTGCAGTGGCAAGCTTTTATTTTGAAGGCAAACTTCCTGATTAGCATCACACTTTTTTAGGATTCACTATAATTCAGAGGGTAAATGGCAAGTGTTCACAAACAAGTTGGCATCTTAGGTGGGTTAAATCAGCCAAGCCTTCTGCTGGACCATCTCAGATTAAAATTTTATGGTTGAAAATTTGAACATTAATGTTGATTACAGTCAAATTGTAGCTTTAAATATCGAATACTTTTCAGGATGGGTTTTTTTTTTTTTTTTTTTTTTTTTTAAATGGTCAATCAATCCACTTTTGGGCCTTTTTTTCCTCCTTTTTTTTCATTTTTTGAATGAGCCTCATGCAAACTATGAGCAGCCCTGGTAATCTGACAGCAACCGAAGCAATCGCAAGTAGGTTGTTTGTGTGTCACAATTTTTGTGATACACTGATATCACCTGGCAATGGCCAGCAGCCTCTAAGGTGCACTTGCCAACCGCTCTGAGCATACACAGTTTTCCCCGGTGACTGGTAGTGGCCAGATTGTTGCTGACAGGCCTGTAGACCTACATGACTGAGACCTTATCATATTTAACCAGCAAACCTGGTTAGCAAGATGCATCCACAAACTGTATGGGTGTAATGCACACAGACATATCTTTTCATTGGAAGCAGAGTAATAGAACAGTAGGATGGCTGTACCAACAGCAGGCCATAATATTTTTGAGACAAAGCCATCCAGGCACAGACACATTAAAGAAGCTTAGTGATCCAAATAAGCAGAAATGACAGCTACCTAGTAAAGCTTTCTGTGTCAGCACACCTGTGAATTAAACCAGCCATACCCCTGTTGTAAGCCTTGCAAAATCCCAGGTGGTGAGTTATGAAATATGGGGAAATTATCTCTGTTTGTGCTGGGATGTCATAATGTTATTTTAATGGGTATTTTAAGACTGAGAAGGTTCAAACTAAAGATGTCTTTATGCTGTGTCTGCAGCCTGCAACATTGCTGTTAACATTAGCTAAGTGTTTTTCCCACTGCCAACATCCTCCTTTCTGCCTACTCTACAGTACCTGTGGTGATTTCTCTCTAATTCAGTATATTTTAACTGCCTGCTTTGTTCTGCTCCCTGCTGAATTTTCACTCTACTTCACATGCAGCTCACAGCACCATACAGAGCCAAATGGCACCTGTGCCACTAAATTTAACTGTAACAGTTTGGATAATAATGGCACTGACTTCACAGTGAGTATTTCTGACTGAAGTTAGATGTAAGGTTATTTTAGACCACCTGCCAAGCAGTCCATTAGCCTGGTCTCATCACAACTCATGGCTACTTTTTTCCCCCTCCCCCAAAACGGTGCTTTTGTAAATCCCCATTTTGGTTCTTTCCATTTGTGTTTCCTCTCCAGCCGTTTCCTGTTCGGTTTCATTGTGTCTGACCTTTGCACCTCTTCATGGCTTTTTTCTCTCATCTGTTCCTTATTTTATTTGGCCAGTTCTTACCTGTGGTTTAGGTTTTTTGATGTTTTTAGACCTTGCCTCTTTGACAAAGAGCTGCATCCATGTAGAGTTGTGCAAAAGTCTTGAACACCTCTCATTTCTTTCAATTATTCATCCAAGGATTTTTTTTTTGTATTTTTAAAGTGTTTATGAGCAATAGTTTCCTCCAGCTTTCAAAAAGTCTTTCAGAGTTTTTCGTTAGACATTATGAATAAGGAAGCAGCTGAAAGACCCTTTTTTTCTAGTTATGACCACAGCACAGTCAGTGGACCCTTAGCTATCAAAGTCTGTGTCCTATTAAACGATAACCGACTGCTCCGATTATGATTATTGCTGTGGCCGTGGCTGTAACCTTGGCTGTGCTTTGGTTGTAATGATTATGGCTGTGACACATTTCAATCGATCCGGTGCTATTGCAGCCATTGTATGTGCACAGTGATTTGACATGATTGTGCTGGCATAGCTTTGATGACTACAGTGTTTAAAGCACAGCTGCTGTAAACATATCATAGCTTCAACCGCAGATGTAGACGCACTGTTTTAACCCCCTGGGTGGCTGTATACTGCTGCAGCTTGGCTTTTTGAAAAGCGTAATAAGCAATAAATTTTGCAAGGGAACATAAAACTTTGTCCAAGGTAACATAAAACTACAAAAGTAGTACTTACAAAAAAATCCCATTGAAACCTGGCACTGTTGTACTGAACCTTGACAGAATTGTGCAAATAGACAGTTCTGGCTTTCAGAAGTGGAAATTTGTATGCTGTCATCCAGCCTTTCTTTCCCTTTCCCTGGACTTTTACTGATGTTTGGGCGATATTGGAAGTACAGTGAATTCAATATCATGCTGTGTGCTCTTCTTTGACGTAATATTAATTGGTTCCTGGAAGAGGAAACTGTATTTGCATAAAGTAAAAATGGTCCCTCAAACTGATTTACTTTGTTGTGGCTTTTTGTTTTGATTGCGGTCCACCATTTTCTATTATGTTGTATTTCTTGAATCTGGTCCATCTTTTGGTTCAAGTTTTAGTTGTGCCTGTTTTTATTTTCCTGCCTGTGTTCTGGACTACCGCTTCCTGATCAGGTAATCCTCACGTGCCATATTTTTTGATTCTCCTTGTAGTCAAGCTATCCAGCCATTTCTTATTTAGTTTTTTTTTAAATATATGACCTCTTGAAAGAGGTGGGAGAAACGCTCTGTCACTCATCCAAGTGACATCTTTAGTCTCAGCTGACTGCAGGTTTCCCCAACCTTATAAACAATACATTTGCAAATTAACTGAACCTAGCTGACTGAATGAACAACGGGCTGTGAGGTCAGTTCAATTAATACGATGAATGAGAGCCACAGACCTTTGTTCATGAGTTTCTTATTTTTGTTTTTTCCTCTTCTTGCCTGTGGTTTATGTTTTTCGTGAATATACAGTGACTGTGCTGTTTTTGGACCTTGCACTAATTTTGTCTTGTCTGATATTTGTCTGCCTGTTTTATTTGCCCCGCTGACTGCGTTCATGTGTATCAATGTATGTAAGTTTACAATTCACGTATTTTAAATTTTAACTTGTCTCCTGTATTATTGAGTCATGTTCTGCTGTCTAACATTATGTAGCTTATCTACATCCCAATAATTGTCAAATATCCAATTATTATCTTTTATCTATTTGTCTATTATGTTTCAGTAATGAAAGAAGATAAATGGGATAAAATAATGACTTTTTATTATTATAAGGCTCCAGTTCTGTGTTGTGTGTAAATCAATAAACCTTGAAAGGGAACCTGTGGAAAGATCGTTAATTTTTACCTGGAATTGCTGTTTTTTTTTGTTTGTTTTTTTGTTTGTTTGTTTTTTACTCTGCAACACTTAGTCTGCTTTCAGAAATATGTGACCATGAAATGTTAGTTTGTTGTTGGCCTAGGCTGTCCCCATGGAGACTTTGCAAGTCTCCCAGGGTGGACAAGTCCCCTGCTGTCTGGACCTTTTGTTAGCCCTCTTCTCCATCACCAGTGATTCGAAAGACAAGGACAAGGTTTATGGTCAAAAATACTGGCTAGATGTAACCTGATGGCCAAGGGGATGGGGCTGTAATAAATATGTTTTAATAGTTCAGTTTTTTGTTTTTTTTTAAGTTTATGAATAATTGTGGGGGAAAAAAAAAATTCAATTCTATATCCCAGATCTGTTTGTTGACTGAGCGGCACAACAAGCCAAAGCAGTGCATGTGAACTGAGAGCTGCAACACAAAAAATAAAATTAAAAAATATTAAAGTTACATGGAAACATTCAAGTTACATAAATATGTCATTTTAGTTGATTTACATAATTGTTTGGAACTTACTTTTACTGAAAAATAGGGTTATTACTTCTAATAATGTTGCACCCTCAGAAAGACATGACTCCATTCTCCTTTTGGCAACTTTATTCTCCTCAGTTCAGGTTTGGAGTTTACAGGCAGCACAGCATATCATCAGCAAACAATGTTCTCACGTCTCACACACCGTTTTTCTTTTCCTGCGCTTACTGATGATATCACGTGTCTGAACTCTGACCTCCTGGAACTAATGAACTACAAAAATTAACTGAAACTACAATAATCAACTGGAAATGTGTCCAAAAATAAAACACCATTAAATAAGTATAGTCTTTAGAGATTTTGCCAACGATTCAGAAAATGTAAGTTTTATAACTACTTTTAGGTTGCAACAATAACAATGCCCAGGCTCCAGTACTTGTGGTCAATGTGTTTTCCAAATCGTGCTCAGATATGGTTAGGTTAATGTATTAAGAGTGGTATATGGCTTGCAGTCACCCTGCTGTATACATTAACGAACTAATTCATTATAATAGCTGACACATGTATTCATAATTTAAATAACTGCTGCCCTAATGAGAATTTATGAAGCTCATTTGAATGTCAAATTTCAGCACAAACACTTTGTTACTGCTCCATTTGTTCTAATTGAAGCAGCTCCAGAGAACACACTTCTCCAAATGTGTTTTCCAAATCGTTTATGATCGGACGAACTGTTTGTGCTCGCAGATTGCTTTCAGAGATGGTAATAACAGTCCTTACTAGACTACAGTACATTGCAAAAGTCTTTAGCCGCCACTCATTTCTTTATGTTTTGCTAAGAAAATTGGAAATAGATGCAGCAATGGATTGAAACAGGAAAGCAAAACATAGTTTTTATAATTCTAGTGAGCTTGAAAGTCTGCATTTAGCATGACGTCCTTTATACTGAACTTTCTTCTCCAAGCTTTCATGTAATTTTTTTTCAAAGTGGTCTTCAGGAATAGTCCTCCAGGCTCCTTGAAGGACATTCAAAGCTCTGCTTTTCAATGTTGGCTGCCTTTTGTTCTGCTTCGCTGTTTTCCTACCCAGGTACGTTGGCAGTGTGTGTGTGGAATCAATGTTATGCTGGAAAAATGGTGCTTTTCGAAAAGGTGGTGCATAGTGGAAGTCTGTGTTCATAATTCCATCAATTTTCAAATCAAATCAAAATTTATTTCTATAGCACATAATAATACAACAAAGTTGACCAAAGTGCTTCACAGTCGGACAATGCAATAGCCCAAGACAGTTAGAATAAAACGGTTAAAAGGAGGGCAAGAAACAATATGGATAAACAGCATAACTAGCCACGAAGTTATCAACTAGTTTGAATCAAAAGCCGGACTAAAATAAGTTTTAAGACTCAATTTAAAGGACTGGATGGACTCGGAGGAACGAATACAAGGAGGGAGGTTATTCCAGAGTCTGGGTGCTACTATAGCAAAGGCCAGATCACCTCTGGACTTCAGACAAGACCTCAGTTGCATCAGGAGCATCTGATTGGAAGATCTTAGTGCTCTATTAGGATTATACAAATGGACGAGTTCAGATCGATAGCTGGAAGCCAAATTGTTTAGAATTTTAAAGGTAAGCAAGAGAATTTTGAAATTGGCTCCCTGTTGAATATTGTATCAATGTAAGTTGGCTAAAACTGGTGTAATGTGGGCATAATTTCTAGTACCAGTTAAGAGACGCGCAGCTGCGTTTTGAACTAACTGGAGCTGGTGAAGAAAAGAATACGGGAGGCCCGAGTAGAGGGAATTACAGTAGTCCGATTTGAAAGTGATAAAAGCATGAATAAGCTTTTCGAGATCCAAGATAAAACTATGCCTTTAAGACCAATGACATGTTCCAATCTTGAGATGAGAATGTTGTGGTCGACCGTGTCAAAGGCAGCAGTCAGATCTAGTAAAACTAAAACCACTGAATGGCCCGAGTCAACAGTTAGGGTTTTTAATGATCTTCTAAGTAATGCTGTCTCAGTGCTATGGCGAGGTTTAAGGCCAGACTGAAATTTTTCATTGATACCGTTAGTATCAAGGAAGGTCTGAAGTTGTTTTACGACTGCTTTTTCTGGAATTTTGGATATGGGGGGGTTTGGAGCTCGGTCTGTAATTAGTTAGAGCACTAGGGTCAAGATTCTTTTTCTTTATAATGGGTTGCACGACAGCGTGCTTAAATACTTGGCGGTACACAACCCGATGACAGTGATACATTCAGTAAAAGTTGCATACAGGGACCAATAGTGGGCAAAGCTTCCTTAAGAAAACGAGAGGGAAGGGAATTTTGACAAGATCTCCAACAAGGCTGGCTGAAATACAGCCTTAAACCATAATAGAGCCTCTACTGTGTTTTAGATTGCTGTAGAAACTCACTGAGCCACACATTTCACATTTGGATCATCCACTGATTTTCAGTTCAGTTCATGTACACTTTGGCATACCTCAGCCTTTTCTCCCTGTTTCCCATCCACGAGAATGGCTTCTTAACAGCCACCTTTCTACTGAGATCATTTCTAATGAGGCTTCAGTGAACAGTAGATGGATCCGCTGAAGGGTGAGACACATCTCTCAGGTCCTGTGTCGGGCTTTGGCTGTCTTGAGCCGCCCTTTGCTGGATTTTTTCCTATTTCTTAAACGCATTACTTTCAGATGCTATTCATCTGCTGCTACTAACAAAGTGCCTAAAGAAACACTGGTCTGTTGCTAAGTTGTCTTTTATGTGTAGACACAACACTGGCTCATCGCTTGAGCTAGGTCTCTCTTTTATGTTTGAATGATTCATAAGTCAGTGTTAAGTGGCTTAATGAACAAACACAAAAACATTCCTCTGAAAATGATCTGGTACAAGGACCATAAAAGACGTAATGCCTGAGGAAAAAAATTGAAAGACCTCCAGAAAACCTGGAGAAGTGTTGCTTAAGACCACTTTAAAAAAATGCAAGAACGTCTGGCTCCTTGGAAACAAAATATAAAGAAATCAGGAGTGGCTCAAGACTTTTCCACACCTCCTGTATATGATTTGGAGTTAAAGCTGTTCCACTAAGGTACAGCCTCAAAATAGATAACATTAAAAAAAATGAACTGTTTTTATTTTTATTACAAGTTTTGTATCAGTTTGGGGAAGATTATCATCTATACAGGAAATTAAATCTGCTACTGTGATGAATTGTTTAAGATGCAGCACAGAGATATCACCGAAAATGATCAAACAATTTACTCTTGGATAACATACTACATTAGAACAGCAAACATGACGAGAACATGAGACCAAAACATGCTAATCCCCTCTCAGAGAACGATGCGTTTCAACAATTTTTGCTCGAATAGGAAGAGCCTCTAATAATCAAAACCCAGGGCTTACATCAAGGCCAGAAGAAAAGGATTTTTCCACAAGAAAATAAAAAAACGTCTGAGAGAAAGCCAGCTGTATCTTCATATGGATTCAGAGTGAAGCTCTTTGAAGGGGTTTGCATTTTTAAAGATGTTCTCAATCACAAGGCTTCTGAACCCATCACGAGGTTTTAGTTTGTAGCTGTATAAAATATTATCCCAGAAGAGTTAGCCAGCTGAGTTTCACAAGAAAATTTCCTCTCAAGTTAAAGAGGGAGAGGGCAGGACAGTGCAGAGCTGTATATGAAAATATACATGGAAACACACACACAGTCGTACACACACATCAGTTGATGGCAGGCTCATTCCCTTTTCTGTCGCTGTCCTCATGTGTCTCCGCCTGGCCTTTTCCTCCAGCTGCTGCTTTGATATTAGCTTCATGAAATCTGTGTGAACACCACAAACGCAGCTAATCTGCCCCGCTGCAAGGCCTCATTCAGATGGTCGCTCAGTCTCTTCTCATCTTCTCGAGTTTTCTCACAGTCTCTAATCCTCCCACCGTCAACACAACACAAGGGCTGTCAGTTGTCGCTCTTTTATTTCTTCTCTCCTTTTTTTAATAACATAAAGCAAGTTGGATGAAAGGATCGAGTGTTTTCCATCACTGTATGCAGACTCCTGACTGTGCAGCTTTGCTAAGGTTTCCTCCAGGTGTCCTGGGACTGAGGTTCATTGATTAGTCCTCTACTCAACCATTTTTGTTACAGCCAGATGGGGCATTTTATTATAAGAATCACTACAACGAGTGTGTCATGGAAAAGAAATGCAAAATTGATCAGCAACAAATGAGTGATGATAAAAACATCATTTTAACTAAGGCAATTACTCTGCTTAGCCTGAGGACACTGGTGCTCTAATAGTTAATACTCTTCTTTCTATTAATTTTAATGCCAGCCTTTTCTTGTATATTACATAGTTGTATACATTTTTCATTTTGACATTAATAATTGGATGGGCTGGGGAAACTGGTGAATGTTTTGAACATTGAATGTCTGAATGGATTTGCCGTTTCTTTTTGGACAATTCGGTCATGGAAAAGCTTTTAAAGTTCTTGATTAGCTTCTACCAGCATTTAATTTTGTATGTTAAATTAAAAAAAGCTTTTTTTAGAAAAATAAAGGTAATATTCTCATCAGTACAGAAACATCGGTGTCCTATTTCATATGTCGGTACAGTTGAACATTTTACACCAACTGATCACCCAAATATTTCTTAAGAGTATTTTTGCAATTTAACTGATGCAGATGTGTCAAATCATGTATTTCACTTCTTAAACTTGCCATTTTGAATACATGAATGATTTAAATGATTTGAGATGGCACTATCCTATCAGTATTCACACACTAAGTATCTACATACCTTGTAGGTGAATGGTTAGTTATCCTAGTTTGCATTGCATTCTTCACAGTTTCAGTAGCGAGTTTTAGTGAGTAGTAGCAACTGTGGCAACCTGTTAGCAATCATAGCAATCACAAAGAGAACATGAATTTTTCCCCTAGTGACCACTGGTTTTCAGGGGATCACTGACTGGTCTCTAGGCCTGCATGACTGGGGCTTTAGCAATCAACTATACAACGGCTGTGAGCAACCAATGGCGTCCTGTGCAGGGATACTTATATTTTTCCCTGGAGACTGATGCTTGCCAGGTGGTCACCAAACAGTCTGAAGGCTTTTGTGCAATTTGGAAAAAATTACTAACACAATAAGTACTAATGAATTCTAACACAATAAGTACTGATGAATTCTACACAAACAACCAAACATAGAATGAAAATGTAATTTTTGGCCAGTAAAGTGTCCAGTTTTTTCTATAAAAGTTTATTGGTATTTCGGTAAATGGGAAAAATTCAATGCATATTTATTTAAGAGGTTTGTGTAACTGAGTCAAGCTTGTTGTCTTTATCTATATTACATTTCTTGATTACTTTAATGTTGATTTAGTGGTAAACATCATAAATCTGGTCCTAAGCACATCCTTTTTTTTCAGTGTTTAGATAAGAAACTCCTCGCTGATCAATACTTTTCTCAGCTGTGCCAAAATTGAAAACTGATGTCTCTGATTGGCCTCAGGCCTTATTTGGTTATTGAGCCCAGGTTTGGAGTCTATTTTCCTCTGCTGAAGTAGACACAATGAAGCGAAACCCAGGCAGGCTTTATTCAATACAGTGGAGCAGATAGAGCATGTACTGTAGGAGGTTTTTTTGGACTACGGATTATTGGTCTTCTTAATGCATTCGATTGATTGCCACTCATGAACACAAAGCAATAGATCACATATTTTTATTGATTTTATAAATCTAATTATATTTATGAGAAGTATTTGCAGGTTTTCTATTTGCTTCTTAGACAGTGACTTAGTTTGAAACCAAAGCTCTCTGAGACTCTGTGACTCTACACACACTTAAGATAAAGGCTTGAAAAGACCATTTGTTGCTTGGGAACCCACCTTACAGACAGTACATACACACGTTACCCAAGATTCAAAGATTTCTCATTAAAACGAATTGCATGCTCAGTGGTCAGAGCCAATACTTCCAGAAAAGACCTCACCAGTCAAAAGAGATGAGTCATTTTCCATTGAATATACTCAGTGAGTCTGTATGCTGTACTGCAACAAGACCAGCAAAATGAACATCTAGCTGTCAATGCGCTGTACTATCTATCAGGCCAGTCCTTAACATCAGTGTTTTATTGTAGTAATTATGTTCTATAAAAAAGAAATATAGTGTGCTACAATAATGCAATATTTATATGAGACACAAGAATGCAATAATATGTATATTTATGTACAATTATACAGTTCTATGACTATAAAAATACAATAAGAAAAGGGAACTAGATGATGCTGATGAATGCTAGAATGATTCAGTTATATAATACAACCATTAAGTTGTTACAGCACTCTTGTTTGAGGAGCTTGTAATGGTAAAAATGACATAAAGCACATCTGTTATAATCAATGGCTTTCTCTTTGAAGATCACTTTTCTCTCAGACTTCAGGCGTACTCGTGCTTCATGGAGTTTCTAAAAGTAGAATGAGAGGCAGAGCCTTCATCAGGCCACTCTCGCAGTTTGGATTCGGGAAACAAACACTTCAACTTTTAAGATTAGATTTACTTTCTGCTAAAGTAGGTGTTAGAAACATGGGCAGTTTTTAACACATATTTAGTAATTCAGTAAACAAAGTATAAAGAAATGTAAACATAAAGAGGTTTACAGGTAGGTCAGAGCAGGACGAGACATTCCTCATGGTATTAAAAGGTCATAAACTGTAGTATAAACTGTTATAAATAAGATGTTACTCTTTTTATGTGACTTTATGTGCTAATTTTGTCTGCAGTGTTACTGTTTGTTTAGACTTACTGATGGCCACAAATGGACAGTGTGTATAATATAATTGAAATAGAATATAAAAGGCTTTCAAGTGTAAATAATTTACTCTTGGAATTACTTGTGTTTATGTGATTGTCTCACCACCACCATTTGCTCATCAGTGAAATAGTGCGACACGATTAGAGTCACCTGTCGCGTTTTCCTGCACACAACATGTTTCAATTATCTGAATTATAAAACAGTTGTGTTTATGGACTGTACAGTACTTTGCTAAAGTCTCAAAGTGAGCGATATTTCTCCAGACTTTTTGAATGTCTTCAAAAAGCCTCAGATTTGGTCCCCGACTTAAAAGATACCATTTTAATGAAAAGGAGACTACAAGCTCTGTACACAAGGTTGCAGTCATTTTGGTTGCAGAGCAGTCTCCAACCACTGTTTTCTCTATTAAGACCTGATACATGATGCATCCGGCCTTTCAATTGATGGGTGAGGTTGTTGGTTTGATATTTGGCTGCTCCAGTTTCCAGGGCAAGATTAAGGCAACTAAACCATGAGTTGCTCTCCAAAGCATTCACTGGAGTATGAATTTGTGTGAAGAAAGCACTCTACAAAAAATGGTAGAAATCAGTGTAGAGGCAAATATAAAGGCAAATATAAAGTGTTTGAAGTGCTCAAATAGAGTAGAAAAGCACTATGAACCAGTCCATTTGCCATTTAATTTCCACAGTAAACTAATTAGGAATCTGCTCACTGAGATCTTAAATAAAGACGTAGTAGTAGCAGTAGTAGTAGTAGTATTTTTAAAAAATTTCTTTTGCAGCTAAAAGATTGATGCCCTGCTGGGTTTTTGAAACAATCCAGGTTTAAGGGACTACCATGGTGGCTTCTCCTTTCAGGCCCAGAGTCTACAACTATCTTGCATCCAGTCATGTGGATATGTTGCATATGTGTCACTATTGTTGCTGAGACAACGCTTTATATGATGATGACACAGGGCTGTTCAGTGAGCCCTGTGTCATCATCATCATCAGCACTGAAGTTGTTTCTAGCCATCTTCATTCTGCTTGGATAAACACTGAGAAATAAAACTAGAGCCAACTTGATAGTTAGAAACCATTTAATGGGGATTTGGTATGCAGTATGTAGGGATGTGAATAAAAAAAAAAAAAATGTGGCTCATTTTTATGCTCTTGCACTGTCTGATGCAGCACTACAGTTGTTGAGTCCTAGGGCTCTGTTGCTTTTTATGCTAGCAATCTAATGAAAAGCTAATTTACACCTCAGATCTCAGCAAAATACTTAGATAATAATAATTAGATAGCTGATTTATCATTCAGATGCAGCTAGGGTCAATTACTCAGTACTTAACCCTCTGTAGCAACTCGTCAGTTACTAAGATAAAAGACAGAATCGATTATTCATGTGTTAATTGGATGGAGATGCACCTTTTAGTTTTGATGCTCTCTAGCTCTTGGCTGACACCCGATCGTGCGCCCACCTGTCTCATTAAAACATATCAAACACTGCCTGAAATGTGTCCTCGTGTGCTCTCTATTATCTGGCACCTGATACTGAAACATGTAAACAGAGTTGACCTTTTCCTGCTGCCATATGCTGCACTGTGATGTGACGCCAAGCTCACCTACATGTCCACGATTCCCACTACACTGTGAAGGACACAGAATGAAGAAGATGTATAAATTACAGCAAATTTTTTAAAAACACACAATTGTTTCATTTGGTATTCTATGGTACATTTTAAAACCTAGTTTATATAAGTACAGCTGCGAAAGAGGGTTTCCACCAGGCTCTGTCATGGCTGTAGGATACAAACAGGACTCAAACGTGGGAAGTTAACTGAAAGCGGCAGCTTCATTGCTGGACATAATTCTGCATTTATGCAGCAAACAAAGAACTAGAAATAAAAAGTAAGGAACTAGGAAACTAAGGAACTAAACTGGGAAACAGAGGACTAGGAAATTACTAGGAGCACAGAGGAAACCCACAGCAAAGAGGCTGTACGACATGACAACGGACAGGGCTTAAATACACAAAGGAGTAACGAGGGAATGGGAAACAGGAGGGAAACACGGCTGGAACTAATCTGACATAACGAGACTGGGAGGAAGCAAAACTGAATGCACTGAACACAGGACAAGGAACTATCAAAGTAAAACAGGAAACAGGACACAGGCATGGAGACGTGGACTTGACAAAGAGACACGACAGACTGGGGAGACACAGGAGATGAACGAACACAGAGACGAGGCTGACTCGACAAGAAATGACAAACACAGGACGGCCCAGAGAACACACGGAGACGACAGACGAAAACAGGCTGAAATAAACACTAAGAGAGGAGTAAAAGGATCACTGAGAACTGAAGAAAAACAAAACCATGAACAACAATAATCAAAAGATATAATTCCAGAGTCTGAAACGACCCAGTACCATGACAGACTCTTTGCAGTCCTGTGAAAAACTAACTATACCACATGTTTCAGGAGCTTGTAAAACCACCTTTATCAGCAATAACTTGAAATAACATTTTTTTGTATGAGTTTAACAGTCTCGCACATCATTGAGGAGGAATTGTAGCAAACTCTTCTTTACAACATTGCTTAAGTTTATTGAGGTTTGCAGGGTTTTATTTTGCAGAGCTCTCTTAATGTCCTACCACAGCATTTCAAGAGGTCTAAACTTTGTACTTTTGCAACACCTTAATACTTTTCTTTTTATGTATTTGATTATTATATTTTAATTATATTAAATTCCTATGGAAGGAGCACTTAGTTTTTCACAAAACTGCAAAAAGGAAGGAAAAAATGTTCTTTTTTGCTCGACTGTATATCTAACAAAAAGGCTTTAGCGTAAAATGACATCTTTTAACTTATTAAGACTCATGTTTATTTAAAAACAAAGCAGCACATGACAAGATAAAAGCTTCAGCTATAAGCGTTACTTAACATTATTAAATTATAATGTTATTAAGTAACCTGAGGTTATAGTAGGGAACCAAAATTCCCTTCACTGTTGTTATTTTGTTATACTCAGAAGACAGATTTCTCTGTCCAAGTCATTCCATCATCACTAGAGCCTTTACTGCAAATCCTTCACGGCAAAGGAAACAAAGGTGGGAAGAAGCAATTAGGGGGCCACTGCTTAGCATCTGACCCAACATATTCCCGCCTCAGGGCTACAGAGAAAGAAGCAGAGGTGACAATGAGTTAAAATTAGATATAAAACAAGCAAATTAAACAAAACTAAAACAGCGGTTATCTACTTTCTTGTCCCCTTTGTGCTTTCTCTTACTCTTTTTATCACGGTGTGCGACCTGAAACACAGAGGCGTACTGTGTGATGCTCATTAGTCTGTGACTCAAAGCTAATCAATAACAAACCCCTACCTGGTGTATACCTTTCATTAACAAACATCAGATTTTAATTAGCAAATAGCACACAGTGGCAGCGTCCTCCACTGAGCCACTGAAGTTGGCTTCTTATCAAAGCTTAAATGTAATCTTAGAGTCTGGCCCAGACTTTAGATTAAATTAAGAGTTTGTTTAAAATAAAGCAAAAAGCACAGATTTGAGTGAGGAAGCAGCTTTTATACATTATTGCTGTTAAATTAAACTATGTTTCCACTTTATTACATTGTGGAATAAATTTTTGATAGCTGGTGATAACAACATTATACTCGCAGAGCAATTTTTATGTGGAGTCATATCGATTTTGCGAGAAAGAAGCAGGATGAGGCTCTCCTGTTTGGGTTTTAAAGAAAGGCTCATTTGACTTCTTGCTTACTCCTATCTGTTATTTATATGGATCTTATTTTGTTTATTTCCAGTTTTCTAAACCTGATAACTGGTTGGGTCACCAGTAACAGCTGCTATCAAGCGTTTGTGATAACTGACAATTAGTCTTTTACAGCACTGTGGAGGAATTTGGACCCACTGTTCTTTGCAGAATTATTTTTATTCTGCCACATTGAAGCATGAACCATGTTAATGGTCATGCCACAGTAATCAATTGGATTCAGGTCAGGACTTTTACTTGGCCACTCCAGTCTACTCAAGTCTTCATTTTGTTTTTCTTAAGCCATGCAGAGGTGGAGGTGCTGGTGTGTTTGGTGTGTTTTGGGTCATTGTCCTGCTGCAGAATCCAAGAATCCACTACATCGACTTCCCAATATAGAATTGAATTCAAAATCCTGCTCCTCACATACAAGGTCTAAAATAATCCGGCCCCATCTTATCTTAATGACCTTATAGTACCATATCGCCAAATTAGAGCAACTTGCTCTCACACTGCAGGCTTACTTCAGTTTTCAAGGCCCCTGTTCTATGGAACCAGCTTCCAGTTTGGATTCAGGACACAGACACTATCTCTACTTTTAAAATTAGGCTTCAAACTTTCCTTTTTGCTAAAGAATATAGTTAGGGCTCGATCAGGTGACCCTGAATCCTCCCTTAGTTATGCTCAATAGGCGTAGGCTACTGGGAGATTCCCATGACACACTGAGTA
The DNA here is from genome assembly GCF_001858045.2 of Oreochromis niloticus. Lineage (NCBI taxonomy): Eukaryota > Metazoa > Chordata > Actinopteri > Cichliformes > Cichlidae > Oreochromis > Oreochromis niloticus. Next base: position 5,918,873 of record NC_031973.2, read on the forward strand.
TTTCTTCTTCAGTCACCTTTCTCACTCATGTGTTCACAGGCCTCTCTGCATTGAATCATACTTGTTATAAATCTCTGTCTCTCTCCCACAGCATGTCTTTTATCCTGTCTTCCTTCTCTCACCACAACTGGCAGCAGATGGCCCCGCCCCTCCCTGAGCCTGGTTCTGTCGGAGGTTTCTTCCTGTTAAAAGGGAGTTTTTCCTTTCCACTGTCGCCAAAGTGCTTGCTCATAGGGGGTCATATGATTGTTTTGGTTAAATGCAGAATTCATGGTTCCATTTACCACATCAATGTGTTAGTTATGCCAGATGTAACGGGATTCAAACCTTCCAACAAGTTCAGCTTTTGTGTCGTCAGTACAGAGGTTATCAAGATGGGTTTTTTTGGCAAATGTGAGACAAGCTTTTGTTCTTTTTGGTCAGCAGCAGTCTTCTCCTTGGAACGCTCAAATGGATGCCATTTTTGCCCAGTTTCTTTCTTGAATCATGAGCTCTGACCTTAACTGAGACATGTGAAGTCTTCAGTTATTTAATGTTAATGTTTTTCTGGGTTCTTTTAGCACCTCCTTTAAAGTTTTCCATGTGCTCTGAGTAATTTTGGAAAGCTGGTCATTCTTGGGAAGCTTCACCACTGTTCCAAGTTTTCTCTGTTTGTGTGAAATGGCTCTCACTGTAGTTCACTGGAGTCCCAAAGCCTTAAAAATGGCTTTGTAACCCTTTCCAGGCTGATCGAGTTGAGTGACTTTGGTTCTCAGGTGTTTCTTCAGATGGTGGCATGATGTATTGCTTTTTGAGATCTTTTAGCGTGCTTCACTTTGTCAGACAGGTTACATTTAAGTGATTTCTTAATTCAAAATGTCTGCCAGTAATCAGGCCTGAGTGTATTTAATGAAACTGAACTCAACTTTCCAAAAAAATGCTATTCACAGTTAATTTATGACTTAAACCCTTAATCAATGAAATCATCATTTAAAAACTGCATTGTGTATTTACTTATGTTATCTTTGTCTAATATTAAAATGTGTTTGATAATCTGAAACATTTAGGTGTGATAAATATGCAAAACACTACAAAATCAGGAAGGGGGCAAAATTTTTCTCATCACTGTGCCTGTGTAATCAGATGCTTTTGCATACCTGTGATTTGAGGCAGATCTCTGACTATATTTTATTAATAGTGAACAGACCCGGAGCAAAGACATCACCCTGTATACCTCCCATTCCACCCCTTTTCATTACTGCCTGATGAGGGTTGGAACATCCCTTAAGGGCTTAGGCAGTGCACTAATAGTGGCTGTCTGGTGACTGAGAAGTCTTGTGCAGAGTGCAGTCACCCATGACATACTGAGCTCTAACCACTCATTCATTCAGCTAGAATGAGTCAACCCCACTAGCAGCAGCACCTCTTGTAAACACAAGTGGTCGTAATGCAAAAAACACTTAACTTTTATAATCATTTAGCACAATAAATCACAAACTGTAGACATTTCAGAGCAATCAAAAACAGCAGGTGTTTAAGAGGCGTTTTTTTTCTGGGAAAAACCACAACTCAGCCGATGAGTAGTGCATGTTATTGCAGCTAGTACATATTAGATAAAGATATATCACATGGAGGGTTACAAAAGCATTAAAAATGGAAAAGAAGATGTGACAGTGCCACTGCTCCTCAGCAGTCATGGCTGCAGATCATACTCTTATTCAAACTCAGCCTGCCATTACTGCGTCTGTTTTTGACATTATCAAGTTGATAAAATCTGTCCACGGACGTTTACGCAGACATGATCTTCTGGCATTGTTTCCACACATTCACATCCAGAAACACACAGACACACAAACACGTGCAGACAAATGCTGAAAACAGTACAGGACTCGGTCGCAGCTGATAATTTCGTTATCTCAGGCCGTGCATGTCTGCACAGGTGTTTGCAGTCATTCTGGCTGATAAGACCACTGCTGTCATTGTCAGGGTTCAGTATCACTTTTGATTCCTGCATTCGTGTTTATTCTTGTGAGATTTGAATTCTTGTTTTAGTTCAGTTCTTCTTGTATTTTTGCGTTTCTTTGGGTGTTTTGGCTCCTGTTTGGATTTCATTGCTATTTTGTTTTTGAAATGTGATTCATATTTTGGGTTCACGTCATCCAAGTGATTTGCTCTGGTTTTTTGTAATATTGTTGTATTTCAGCTCTTGCCTTCTTGTGCTTGTGTCTTCTGCATCCTTGTTCTGACTTCTTGTTTAGTTTTATTCTAAATGTCTTAGTGTTGGTTTTGTGTCCTTTTCCTGTTTTAATTTGAAGGGTCAGGGTGACCTGTAATTACTTTTTTCCTCCTGTGTTCTGCCTTCACCTGTGTCCTATTTCCCATTTGTTATCTGTGAGGACTTGGAGTCTGTATGAACTTTCTAAGTTCAGTGTAAATCCATGAGAAAGTCTTGCTTTTTTTCATCCATGGTTTTGGATTTTGGGTTTCCTTTTGGACTTTTTATGGCTCCTGTGTCCTACATTTTGTAGCCTTCACATTGCATTGCTGCACACAGTTAACTGCAACAGCTTATCTTGTGGAAGTACACTGTAGGCTACTGGTGACTATTTATGAACAGTAACATCCTATATATATACAAAATTCCTTACAATGAAAGACCCTCAAAGACAATCACACAGTTTCCTGATCCGTTACTGATGTGCAAAAGCTTCATTAGCGCAAACTGGTTTGAATTCTCATAGAATACTTCTGGAAAGTAAATGTTTTATTTTATAATGTTATTACTGAAATGTCAAAAGAAAAAAAGTTAATTCTGAGCGTGGGGAATGAGAATGAGAGTGGGTGATTTAAACTTCATTTTATGGCTCCTCTTGTCCACATTTTGAATTGTCTTTGAGCGCAAACATCCAGTATATTAATCACTGGGCACACCAGCTCCTGGCATGGAGCTTCACACATACAGTTTCATGTGTATGTGTCAAAGAGGGACAAGTTGTAAAATGTTGTATAATTAACGCATGAAGAAGCAGTAGAGAAAAAAACATGCAATTATGCAAATATCTATATTCATTCATTTATTATAAGAAGACCCCACATTCATCAGCATTTCAATAAAGATGTTAATTTTTCAGTTGGCTTCGATTAAGCTGCATTTCTTTGCCAGCATGTTCTAAAACAGTTTTTTACTGAGATCATACTGAGGTTTAGCCTCTTCACACTGCTGGAAATGATTCATTTTTAATCACCTCAGAGTTGCTTAGACATACAGTATATGTGACAGGCAGAGGTTGTGCTATAATAAGAAGTTACAGGCCAAAAACTTATAGCCAAATAAAAACCTCTGGTGAAACCAGCAGTATGTGCTTAACCTTGGATTTTTTTGTAACTTAGGTGCAATGGGGCATGCTCTAAACACAATATTGACATAATCAGACCATCATTTACTTTTGGCACTTGTTTTGTCAACTCATAAACTCAACTCATTGAGAGAATAGTTATTTGCTTCAGAATGGCTTGAATGACCTGCAAAACGTCAGCAGATTTTAACACTGATTATTAGAAGTTGAAGTAATTTCTGTGGGAAGAAAATAGCAGTAAATCCACTGACTACTAATCAGTGGTACATTTCTTGTAGCAATCCCTGCGGTAGCCACTAACAATGTGGCTGTCGAAGTGGCACTAACTTTGGACCCAGCTGCTTTTATGGTACAATGTGGGTCCAACATTTTTTGTTAGCAAAAAAGGTTAAGCTAAAGGTTCAACAGGTTTATTGAAACACAAGGTGAGTATTACATGGATTGGTACTTACAGAGCACTTTCTCACTACAAGCCTCATTTATACACACTTGTTCATCAATTCATACATGCTGTTTTCTATGCCGGAGCACTTTTAACCCAATGTTCACACACTCACACAGATGCAACTCAGAGTTCAGTATATTGGCTTTCGACATGCAAGTTGGAGGAGCCAGGGATTAAGCCATGAACCTCCCAATTAGTCAATCACGCACTCTACAGGAGGTAGACTGGCTGTGGCTCAGAATTACAGAGGTTTGTAAAGGTTTGCAATTTTCATTTTGTCCAGTCTTGAATTAATTAATTGTTTTCCATCTTAGGAACTCGAGGCTTCAAGGCTTAGATTAACAAGTTATTCTTTATTTTTTGGAGCTGTAGGTGAACAACAAATGGCACATACATGCTGGCGAGGCAGAACAAGGTAGGTTTAGCTATGGTGAATGGCCTGTATTTGTATAGCGCTTTTTACTAGTCCCTAAGGACCCCAAAGCGCTTTACACAACCAGTCATCCACCCATTCACACACACATTCACACACTGGTGATGGCAAGCTACATTGTAGCCACAGCCACCCTGGGGCGCACTGACAGAGGACATGTTTATATCTTTAGAAAAGGTAGCAAGACACAAACAGTCTGAGCAACTCTAATGAGGAAACAGGTGAGCCGGAGTTAAATGCTGAGGATAAATGATAATGAGACACAGGTGTGCCAGCCTGAGCCTGGAGAAGCCACGCCTATTTGGGGAGGAGCTGAACACAGATGACAAGGCTTTAAAACTAAACAATGAGCTGAAAAAACACCGATATCAGTACAAGCCTTAACTGTATACCTCCCATGTTGTAGCCTTGGAACAGTAAATCATGATTCAGCCACTACTGTGTAAATGTACAGACATTTCTCCACATGATAATGATAATGAATACAGATCATGTATTAATTTGTCTATTTTAGCATCATATCTGTTCAACCTTTTAAATATTGCATCACATAAAAATATTCAGCGCTTCTCGTTTGTACCTTTTCTTATCATATTTATTCAGTCACACAACAAGCCCAGAGCAAAGAGAACAGTTGCCAGGTTCCCACAATGCAATGTGTTGCCCTGTGTTTGTTGACATGGCAAATAAATGGTGCAATTATTTCGTGGTATTTACTTTGCCTCTGTGAGAATGCAGCTGGCATTAGATTTACTGAGACTCTTTACTGTACCGTGTAATAGCGATAGTGAGGAGCAGTTAGACAATGTTAGTGTTGGACATAAATGGAAGATTGTGTCTCTGGTTTTCTTTTTACAGCTGCTTTCTTCCTTGTAGCTTTCTCTCTCGCGCTCTCTAATCTTTTGCTGCTCATCTGGAGAGCATTAGCAAAATTGTCTGTAATGGCAGTGAAGCTGTTTAATTTTGTGATCGTGCAAGGAGACAAAGTGTAGGAGATGTCACATAAGATTTTTAAGATGCTCAGATTAGCTGAGGCCCTTGGAAGGGGTCTAGATAAAGACAGTGTGTCCTGTGAAAGAAACTGGATTTAGGAGATAGTATAGCATCCACAAGAAAGTACTTATATATGCAGACACTTCAATCGAACAGACTCACCCACCTAAAGGTCCCAAAGGGCGAAAAAGATAATAAAAGAAAGAAAGTGGAAATAATTACATGATAGTGGAAAAGGGTATAGCTATTGAATAATAACATAATAATAACATTAAGTTTTTAAAACATTTTTAGAGCCTTAAAGTTGTAGAAATCTGGTAAATCTTCCAAAAAATCGAAATTCTTAATGATAAGAACGAATAATGAAAAGTGAATCAGCACAGCGCTTTCTGTTTGCTTCTCCATCCAATTTCAATATTGGTGCTGAATATAGGCAGCGCTTTATTAGAAACAGATGTAAGCCAACATGTACTGCTCTCCATTGTAATCCAAAATGATCCTCTAAGCAAAGCCCAGCTGATTAGGATTGCTTAAGACTGATACACGTAGAGATGTTTGGTCATTTCAAATTCCATCATTTTGTTTATCTGCTGATATTTTTTTCTTTCAGACGCATGAAACTTACACGGATTTCCCTGAAATTTGTTTAGTTATTTGTTCATTTATCCAGAATGGTTGAAGGGTGTTTCTCCTATCTCTTTTTTATTGTTTTCATTTTCATTTATTGTCATTATAGATGCAGTTATGGCTACATCTCCATGTAACTAATAATCACCCATTAATACCAGTCTGTGAATAAATCAGTCAGGCTCTACCTTTAACTCATTTACATTTAATGCACCATTTACATAAGTTATATGTAAGAAATCATCTAAAAAAACTTGAATTTGCTGGACACTACATGCATTTAGGCATGCAGACATGTCAAGACAACCTGCTGAAGTTCAACCTGAGCATCAAAATGGGGACAAAAGTTAGTGAAAATGGCATGGTATTTCAGGAACTTCTGATCTACTGACATTTCCCCCGATGCAAATATCCAACGAGTAGTTCTGTGGGTGAAATGTCCTAAAGCCAGAGGTCACAGGAGAATGGCCAGCAACTGCCTGATGCTATCATGTCAATATGGGACAAAATCTCTGAGGAATGTTTCCAACACCTTGTTGAATCTTTGCCTCAAAGCAGTTCTGAAGGCAAAGGGGGTCCACACCAGTACGAGTGAGGTGTACCTAATAAAGTGACTGGTGAGTATATAACTGCTAAATAACATTCCACTGTTTCTTTCATAAAAGCTGGCCAAGATAGCTGGATAGCTCAAAACATTTGAAAAATACTACAAATAAAACATAAAATATAAATCACAACAAATACACTGTAAAAAATACTCCAAACATAAAATATTAAAACATTAAGTGGCTTCACAAAAGAAACATCACGGCACCTCTCACCTGTTTTTAAATTCACCAGCAGACAGAGCCGTGTTTAAATTTAGATCTTTCTGTAAATTGTTCCTTGTCTAATGTGCAGAAGTAAGAAAATGCTTTTTCCCAGATCTGTCAGAACTCTGCATCAAAAAGAGGCCATCTAGAGAAGTCTACCTGGTAACTGCTGGGACAGAGAAGGGCACGGATATAAGCTGGATCTTTACTTAAAATGAGTTTATAACAAATGTAAAGAGCAAAAAAGTATAATGGTGCAATCTATTAAGCAGAGGACTTTAATCTGGAAAAGCAGGGTTTGTACCATGCAGGCCCCGAAGTCGTGACAGATTTTGTCTGTTTTTAGGCTACAGTCCTTTTTTCTTTTTCTTTTTTTTAAATTAAATTAAATTAAATTAAATAATTGAAGATGCTCTTTTAAAGATGATTTTACAACATATTCAATGTTAAATATTTTCAATAGAATCAATATTTTTTGGTATTTAATCTCTTGTTTTCAGGAATCTAAGGAATTATCCAAGTGACCTTTACATGCATAATTTCAGAGTCAGTAGGTGGACATAAATGATGCACTACATGAATATAGATCAGCAGTCTTATTGATGCACACACGAGCACACTCAGCGACTGGATTTCATTCATTTTCATGTGATATTCATAAGAAACAAACAAATTAAATAAAAAAAAAACCAATGTCTACAAACTATAAGGGAACAGAAATGATACATGCTCCTGGTGTCATGAGTAGATACAGTTTACATGAAATATAAAATAAGCAGTTAATGTTATAACCGTGATATAATTCTTCCATATCGCATAGAAGATGCGATTTTTCTTTCTACCTCAGTACAGGAGTTAAATACAGGTTATGTGTAAAACTCAGCACCTGGGCATGGACACCGCTTCCACAGACATGAATGGGCCTCTCTCAGGAGCTCAGCCAGCAAGGTACTGTGATAGGATGCCACCTATGCAACAAGTTCAGTCGTGAAATTACTACCAGCTATTCCACAATCAATAGTTAGTGGTATTATAACAAAGTGGAAGTGATTGGGAATGATAGCAACTCAGCTATGAAATAGTAGCCCACATGAAATTATGTATAATGTCCAACTTTCTCCAGTGCCAGTCACCACAGACCTCAGAACTTCATGTGGACTGCAAAGTGTCAAAGGTGTGTAAAGCACGCCACGACCGGACTTTAGAGCAGTGTAGATGCCAGACTTCTCTGTCATCCGATGGTCCGGTCAGGTGGTTGCCATGAGAACAGTAATTGTCTAACTATATTGTGCTAAGTGTAAAGCATGATGGCAGGGGGATTATGGTGCAGGAGTTGTGCTCAGCACCTTAGTTCCAGTGAAAAGCACTCTTATTGCTTCAGCATGCTAAGACACCTTGGACAATTTCATGCTCCCAACTTTGTGGGAACAGTTTGAGGACGGCCCCCTTCCTGTTCCAACATGACTGCACACCAGTGCAACAAAGCAAAGTCCATAAAGACATGGATGAGTGAGTCTGGTGTGGAAGAACTTAACTGGCCTGCACAGAGTCCTGACCTCAACCCAAGAGAACACCTTTGGGATGGATTGAAGCAGAGACTAGGGCAAGCTGGGCCTTCTCATCCAACATCATTGTCTGACCTCACAAATGCACTTCTGGAACACACTCCAAGTCTTATGGAAAGCCTTCCCATAAGACTTGAAACTGTTAGCTACAAAGCAAATACCCTTTGCAAATAGCTGCAGAGGGTGGGCTGACATCATATTAAACCCTTTGGATTAAGAATGGGATGTCACTCAATTCATTTCAATAAGGAGAGATCATTTGGAATAATTGGACATGATTTTATTGAGGTAGCAGAACAGAATCCCAGCAGTGATCGGATTTAAGACAGGACCCCCCGGAGTGCAGACACTGGTGGAGGTGAAGATGAAGACTGAGGCTTGAATAGAGCTCCATCTGAGGTGGAGATGGGGAGGAGGCGAGTTGCACGAATGAGAGTCTGAAAGGAAGAATGACAGAGAGCAGAGATTTAAACCACGTGAAGCGGAGCCTGATTGGCTCAAGGAAGGAGGCCAAGGACAAGATGGGACTGCAGTAATGATGTCAGTATAGAGATTGACAGCATGGGAAAGAGGTAGTCATGTTAAGAACAGGAAAGCAGCCAAACACCTAGCAATGCAAGCAGATGAGTGATTACAGATCTTCCTTATTGACCTTAGCAATGAGGTCATATGTATGTGAATGGTTACCTAATCAGTCTTCATACAAACTGTGCTCAGGGCCAGGGTCACATTGGTTATTTTACCAGTTCGTCTCCAATTTACACTGCATTTTATCATTTTCACCAAAATTTCTGATATGTGCATGCTGATGTGCACATATTTTCATGCCTATGGTTACTATTGACCATGCAGTCATAATTCTCCTAAAAGAATTATGCTATATATTTTTGGAAACTTATTGATAATACAAACAAAAAATATAGTATTGAGGACAGAAGTAAAAGGAAGGGAAAGACAAAATCAAAGAAACAGAGAGGTGAGAAGACAAAACTAGGCATGGAAATGGGCCAACATTCCCAGAAATTCTCCCAGATCATCTATTAGATTTCACTTACAGTACATGCACACTCTGAGAATATGGTCTTATCAGCTGTGATAACACTAAAGTTGGGTAACTTTGAGACTGTTGGCATTTCTCTTTGAGCACATTTGAGGACCATGGTGATCTAAAAATAGAAGCAGCACCGAAAGTGCTCCAGAGCTGTGCAAGAACATAGCAATGAGCGGTGCACTGGCTAATTGAATAATAGTTATGGCTTTTGTCCCAGAAATTTACAGTTTACCTTGTTTGTTTGTTTGTTTTTTAAAAATAGGTTTAGATTACTGAGTGCGGAGGGCTTTTAGATCTTTGATAGTGGAATGATGGACTCTATCAGTGTAAAACCGGCTCCCTGAGCTTTCATCTGTTCCTGTAATTTGGCCACATTTTTTGCCTTCAGTTGACAATAATATGGATGGATGTTTAATATTTAATAAGTAGAAGGGGGGAATTATAGCCACTGGCCCCTGGAGCCAGACCTCTTTCCTGTACTTTTGCTGATTTGGCAGGATGTACTCAGCCACTTAGCCACTCAATTACCACTAAACACTAAACAGCTACTGAGATCCTTTTTTTTTTTTTTTCCAAAGGACACGCACCAGCACAGTGGTGAAGTTCACATACATTACTTGCATACCACTGATACAAAATGGACAGATGGGAATAAAGACACTTGTAGTTTCTTGAGCTTACACCAGATGTTTGCTTTTAAGTGACATAAATCTAAATTGGCTTTTTATGGTGAGAACAGTTAATGGGCCGATGGTCACCAATGTAAAGTAACTGGGAGTTGTTGCCATTTAAAGCCTGGACGCATATAAAGATGCTTTGCTGAATTATAGGGAAATAAGATGAGAGATTCTTTGCAACGACCTCGGTCGTTTTGCAGAGCAGGACATCATGTAAGGTGGCATTTATAGCACACATATAGCGCTACCATTATATGACCTCAGGAGCCACCAGTGTTCAGGCTTACAAAGAAAAAAAAATGATTGTGGGTGATTTCACATTCATCAGACTCTGCAGGTGTGTGCTGCATTTTAAAAAATGTTAGTTTTTAAAGTCCATTTTGTTGCTGAAGAGTGAAAGCTTAAGAATACAATACAGGCACCATATAATGGCTTATATCAATTAGCTTTCTTTGTGTCCCATTTTAACGTACTTTGGTCTCTGATTGTATTCATTCACCACAGCATGGTTCACAGGTCGCATGTAGAGCTGTCTGCCATAAAAGACTGACAGACAAAACCGGATTTCTCACAATCAGAGCTGAAAGCCAGCCTACCCCAGGCATATGTTTTTTATACACTAGTCCACTCTGAGATATACTGTAGAGCTATTTTACAAAGCTTCTCAGTTGTAGAAATGTAAAAAGCAAAAGAAAAGGTTTATATTAAAATAAAATGCTTGCATATGTTTTAAGTATTCAAAGATCATGATGATATCTGACTTTGAATACAAAGCCAAAAAAATCAATGGTTGCATGGTAATTGCATTGAATTTTTCGTTGGTAGAAATCTATTGCAAGCAGTAGCGGCAACCAACAAGTCGTCCACAGGTTGACCAGCTGGTTGCTGCATGTACCATCTGCTCTTGAGCCAAAGAAAACTGGCTGGAGTTCGGTTCTTAGAAAATATTTTCTCACTTCAAATTTTATTCTCATATGCTTAAAAGTTAGGTTGCTTTTTTTTTTTTTTTTTTTTTTTTTTACATGGGAAGAAGCAGTTTCAGATCAGGATCTAGTTTGCTTTCATAGCATGTCTTCTTTCAGATTAGTCATATGAAAATGTCCAAAAAAACACATTTACAATTGTATTTTATTACAGTGGGTTTTCTTTCTGATGATTTATGCAGCTTATTGCACATTATCACCTCATTTGCATGTTAGGGATGTGTGTAGGGACATTACCTGCTCTTACTTTAAATTTATAACCTGAAATACTCATTTCTAATAAAAATGTATGGAGTTTTGATAGATACTGCCTCATTTTTGTTTTCACAAAACATGAAATGTTCAGAAAACATCAAACAAAAAATAATTCATTGAATGTATGGTGTCAACTGGAGAAGTTTCATTATGATGTCAACTGATCTTGTCTTTGTTGCCATGTAAAATATGCCCAATTTTCCCCCTTTTTTCCGTTTTTCTCTGATTTCTCCTCTCTGCTTTTATGCACATAAAATGTGTGCAATGGAAGAACATTAGTAGTCAAAAGCAGACAATGATGTCTGACATGTGTCACTTTGTGATATGCAATAAAGACACAAGGCTTCTGTGTGGGCCTGCAGGTCAGTGAAGCTTTGAAGAATCATCCGTCGACCTCATAGTGCCAAGAAAACTAATAAAAGCCAGCTGCAAATACCAGTGTGGGTTTTGTTCAAGAAACAACAGATATTGAAGGTGAAGGATGAAGAGTATGATGCTGTTTTTAATTAATCTGCAGTACCAGCACCATAGAAATTTAATTTTGGACCAGCTGATATTAGCTTTGTCTGTCTCAGTTTTGATAAACAACAAAAACTAAATTTAAAAAAAAAAAGAAAAGAAAAGAAAACTCATAACTTAGGATTTCAGCATTTTATAATGCTATCCTTACGCTAGGAAAATAGTGTTTGGAGACCTCAGCACAACATAAATTACTGTGACCATTTGTTGCCTTTGAAATTGCTGCTTTGAAAATAGGGACCAACCATCTTCAGTCTGCTATCGGTTTGTGATTGACTGGGGTCCACTTGGCAATTACCTGAAGTCTAATTGTGATAATATGGTGATTGTTACTTTTGTGAAAATTGCAAATCTGTTTCTACACACAGAAATTCATAGTAAACACTACTTACTTACAGAATCCAGGCAGAACCTCATTGATATAAAACAGAAATTCAGAAATTCAATAGTGACATAGTTACTGTACGACATACCTTTTTTGCTACTCTTATATGAGGATTTAACCAGAATATACATTTAGCAAAAAGGTGAGTAGAGTCTCATAGAGGTGGATTAGAGATGAGTTACAGTTCTTGGTGCAGACTGACTGCAGAGTGTTGGCAATCTTTATGCATTCATAAATTAGATGGCAATTATTTACAAACTGTGATCGCAGTCAGTTCTGTTGCAGTTGTTTGGGAGCTGGTTGCCTCCCACTATGCAACCCGGCTGTCCAGAGGTTGAGGGTGCAACACCCTCAACCTCTGGATGAGCAGTTGGTTGCTGCTACTGCTTGCAATTGATTTCGACCAGCAATAAATTCAATAGAATTATGAGGCAACCATTGATTTTTGTTTTGCAAGGTGGTTTCCATCCTTTGTTTTTTACTCTGGTGTGACAGAGACACAAGGCTTTTATCCTTTGGGCTGTCAGTTCACATTAACTAATTAGTCATTTGTTCTATAAAACATGCAAATACTGTGAAAAATTGCCAACATAGATCTCCTGTAGAGCAAAAGATAATGTTTTATCTGATTAGCAGTCCAAAACTGACAAAAATATTCATTTGACTATGATGTAATAAAAGGAATTATCTGACATTTGAACTAACACCCCATCCTCCAGTTTTGTTGCAATAAATTAATTTCATTTAGTCAATATCTGCAATTCTTTAAGCTTTAGTTCTACAGATAAGACATATTTGAAGTCTAATGGATCTCCATTTGATTATTACAAGCTTATCATTTGCTATTTAACATTTTATTCATCTGTAGCATTGTTCTTGCTGAATGAAAACTGTGGAGCCACAAGTCTCTGAACCCTACTTCAATACTTGATACTTGTTCCACACTAATGTACAGTAGATAACTCTTTGTGACTGCTTCTGCCATAACCACACGCTTTCATCCTTTCCTCTTTGTTTGACCCTCTCTCCTCCTTGTTTTTTTTTCTCTCTCTCTCACTGTCTGTCTCTTCAAGATAATTTACAGTTGGACATTAGCCATCCTAGTACTCTCACTCACTCCCCTAATCACTTACTGGACCTGCTCCAGTGCATCAGTGCTAGCCTTCAAAAATGTCTGCATTGCAGGGGAGAGCTGCTGACAGAGAGGGATGGAAAGATGTGAGGGAGGTTAATTTACAGTATGTGTTAGGGGAGAAAAAGGCTTGTTTTTGCCTTTGGCTGACTGACATTTCATTGGAGGTGTAGATGCAGTGGGATGCTGTAGGGTTACATCTTAGAATAGAAGCTTTAGCTGTGCCAAGCGCTGGCGACTGAGATATCAGAATTTACATCACACTGTATATGCAGGTTTATCTTTAATGGAAACACAGAGTGGGAAAATCTTTTGCATGTTTAGGACTACTTAAATTATTTACACTTTCCTTTTTATTGTATTTTAAATCAGTGCATGTTTTTTCAGTAATTAGATTTACTGGATTTAAAACCATAACATGACCTTTAATTCACACTGGGGCAGTTTGCAGTGTGAGACTGTGAAGAGTCAGCACCTCAAAGCCTGAGGCCTTTGTTTTCTACCGGATTGCTGACACTGGGTTTACAGGAAAATGTAACCATCTTTGTCCACAAGGAATGGGATTGATCGTGAGATTGATTTGACCTCAGACTTTGCTGTTGAAGGGAAAGCTGAACCGAAAGGCAAAACCTTTGACTTACCTGTCATTTTCCATTCCAGCCCTCACCTATGATCATGAAATGGGTAGTGACCAAAAAAATGAGGTCACAGAGAAAGCCCAGTCACTTAGCAGAAGGTGGCTTGCCCAAACTTTAGAAGGAGCTCGAGTATAGTAGCTGCTTCATGGCTAAAGGTTCGTGATGTGTCTTGATGTGTCTGATTGTGTTCATATGAACGCAGCGTTTTCAGTGGGAGAAACGTTTCGTCACTCATCCAAGTGACTTCTTCAGCATTTTATAAGGTTGGGGAAACCTGCAGTCAGGTGAGACTGAAGAAGTCCCTTGGATGAGTGATGAAACGTTTCTCCCACTGAAAACGCTACGTCCAGATGAACAGAATCAACCTTTTGGGGGTTCATGAGGTGGTTTGAGTATTGGATTCGAATACCTCCTGGATTTCTCTATTGAGGTCATCCTGGCACAACTGATTGGGAGGGAACCACAGAGTAGAATCTCAGTTCACTGAGGAGATTATATGGATCATCTAGCCTAGGAGCATTCAAGATCCCATGGGAGGAACCAGAGATGATGCTGAGGAAAATGAACATCTTGCTTCTCTCTTGCCGCTGCCACCAGATTTTGTAGAAGTGGAAAAAGAAATGGACAACTGCTTTTTGTTTTTCATTATTACTTCAAAGTTTCAATTACACTACATCCATAGTGTTTGCATTCCTAAAGTTTAGTCTCTTTTCCCAACCATAATTTAGTATTTCTGAAGTTTATTACAAAACAAAATGCTTTTTGTTGTCATTCTAGTATAATTCAATCAGAAATATTGTATTTTATTCTATATTGATTTACAGTAGAACACAATTTATCTTTTTGGAAAACAAAACCTTTTAGTCCAAGAAAAGGTGAAAAGGACGTCATGGAGTAAGAAAAGGGAAAAAAAGACAAATGCATGAGCGAGCCAAAGAAGATTAGATGTGCACAACGGGGCCTGACTGCATCATACTGTGCACAGTCATGACCTGCTGGCACTCGGGGCTCCCTGTCTGCTTTGAATCTCTGATCTTTTTTATTTTCCTGGCAGTCTGCAGAGGCCAAATTGTCATGTCAGTAAAGCCTGTATGTTCTCTACGCTGCTTTTATTTTCTTGTGGTTTTGAATGTGAATTACGGCCTGCACGGGCATGCAAACAAACAAGGATTTCATGGGTGCAGCACTTTGATTAGTCCACTCCCTCTGGTTTGTTAATAACCGATGCAAATAAGAATTGTGTGAAAATATGGACACAATCAGATTAGAAGCTGATACACTGCCCTCCGACTGTGCTGTAGAATTCTTTTATTTGGCAGTATGTTCCCCCTACCCCAAAGTGTGAATGGTGTATCTGATGGTAATAAATTAGATCTCAGCTGGAACCACTGAGATCTAAACAAGGGAACACATCCCAACAACAAAGAAATTTTGTTTTGGCTGCAACACGCCTCAGAAATTAAAGCTCACATTTTACCTCCACAGTGTTTCCTCCGCTGCTTTTTGAGTCTTGTTTTCTCAAGCTTGAGTGCAATCAGAGACATCTGTAGAGAAATGGGTGCACAGTAAACGTAATGATGGAGCAGAACAGCCTGTGTTTGTTTTGGCTTCAGGTTGTAGATGGGCTGTATGGCATCTGTGATTCAAAGGGCGCATGACAAGAAATCTGATAGCTTTAAGTCTGAATTTGTAACATAGTAGATGGTTTGTGTCTGTCTATAATAAAGTATCTTAAAATGAGTAAAATTGACAATAGTTAAAAAACAAATTAGCATGCTAGTAAAATAAATGGGAAAATGTTTCAACTCTCCTTTACAGAAAAGATGGAAGCCTTTTATTCTAAAGTATTCGTGTTTTTTGTGAAATGAATGGATTTTGTGTGGAAATCAATGCTGGTTTGATTGGGTCTCAAAAATCTGAAACCAGAGAGTAGCTGGAAAATCTCTGAGGCACAAAACCTAAACTGAGATTGCTTTCGCTGAGTAGCTTTTAATTATACGTTAACTATGGGCGATCATGGCTCAAGAGTTGGGAGTTCACCTTGTAATTGGAAGGTTGCCGGTTCGAGCCCCGGCTCGGACAGTCTCGGTCGTTGCGTCCTTGGGCAAGACACTTCACCTACCGCCTACTGGTGTTGGCCAGAAGGGCCGATGGCGCGATATGGCAGCCTCGCTTCTGTCAGTCTGCCCAAGGGCAGCTGTGGCTACAACTGTAGCTTGCCTCCACCAGTGTGTGAATGGGTGGATGACTGGATGTGTAAAGCGCTTTGGGGTCCCTAGGGGGGACTAGTAAAAGCGCTATACAAATACAGGCCATTTACCTTAACTTAATATAAAGTCGAGTTAAAAGAACAACATTAAATCAAGTCTGTGTTTGGTCTGGCATCCCTCTGCCATTTCGATTTTTTGGCATGGTTTTATTATCTTGGGGCTCTTCCCAAAGTTGTTCTGAGGGTTTAATCTGTCTTATTGTTTTATATCTCTACATGTAATCCCTCACTGACGCCAGAAAGCTGTTTGCATTTGTGTGACAGATTCTTAAAACATGCAAAATTTTATCTCACTGGCTCCAAATTTTGGCCGTATCTATATTTTTATTCCTGGAATTAAAAAAAAATGTATTGGCCCCAAAAATTCAGCACGGGCCAGGTTCTGATTTTATCCTATTCAGCGATTCACAGATTGAAGGACTCATACATGCATTATACTTTTTTACCTAATGAGGAACAGCACTTTCAGCACCAGAAAGATACTTTTAGATCCAATAAAGTCCACTTTAACATAAGCTTGTCTCGCTCAGGGCTCATATGTTGAAGTCCTAGGCCTTAGACACTCATCGAGCCAGTAGCAGTTCCATTACCCTCAGCCTCTCAGCCTGAGGGCTCGCTGTGAGGTAATAACAGCTTCATTGTTACTTACAGAAATACAGTTATGTTGCAGCATTCTTGCTGTGCTGGTTACTTGTGTTTTTGTGGAGAGAGAGATTAAAAGCATTGTAATTTGATGCTGAGACAACACAACAGATGTTTTTGCAAAATCTCCTTCCACTTCTCAAAGGTTGAAGTATTTAAAATGATGCTAAGGAAAAGACTAGAGGATTTAAGATTTAGACATTGTGTCACCTAATGAAAGATTATTATCTTAAAAGTCTAATTCATCCACGAACAAACCCTTTTCCAGTCATGCTAGCACAAATGAAAATTGGTTTGGTGATGAAAGAAGCAATAAATTTGGCAATTGGAGAGACTGTTTGCATCAGTCTTTGTGGGTCTGATCACAGTGTCACCTGTGAGGTGTTCTGGGCATGTCCCACCATGAAGAGGGCCCAGAGCAGATCCCCAGGACACGCTGAAGAGATTATTTCTCTTGGCTTGCCTGGGAAGTCCTTCTTCTGTAGTTGAGTATTTTTACATTGTGTGTAGGTAAAGAAAAAACATGAATAGTTCTTTCTATTGCATATAAAGAAGCTACCTATTCAATAAGGTCTTAAGCTGCGTCCACAAAGGAAGTGACACGCCAAACAAAGACAACAGAAAGTCAGCGGCACTGGGCAACTTAAAACAACTACAATAAAAGAAACCCTCCCAGAGTGAGCAAGTCCCAAAATGAACTTTTCTCTACTTTCTCTACTGAAACAACTGCTAACTGTCAGCTTCAATGCAATGCGTGATGAGCATATTCCTGTGTGGTAATTTGTGGCACTCATAAAAGCCCGGAGACCAGTCGGCGATCCTGTGACAACTTCCGGTCACTAGGAAAAAATGTGTATTCTGCAGCTGGTGTGCAGGTGGTTTCTGGGTGCGGCTGGATGATATCGCAGAAAAGATGTCCCATCAAAAACTTCTTTGTGATTTCTTTGGTCCCCAGCAGGTCATCTGTCGTCATCCATAGTTTGCATGGAAAACACTGATTTGTCTGCAAATAGACATCGGCTGAAATTTGACATTCATTTTTTAAAGGAAAGTTATAGGAATTTAACATATTTTTCAAAATATTCTGTTATATTTCAGGAATATCTTAAGGCTTTTATATTCACTTTAGTTACCACATTTCTTACCACAAGCACAGTTTTCCTGCATTCCTTTTTAAGGTAATTTAAAATTCATTATGCTAAGCTTGTAACCACTATTTAGCAACCACTATTTGGTTTTTTTTGTTTGTTTTTTTGTTTGTCAAGTTCTTGGCTATCCTCAGAAAACAATGTACTTTGCATAATGAGATTTGTGTTTGTTTGACACACAGACAAAGATCTTAAGGATCCAAAGCTATTCCCTGCTGAGGTGAGCGGACTGACCTGTAGTGCATAAACATGAGCACCAGGCCAGCTTAGGACTAAAATAGGAGGATTTTTAATGATTAATTTCCAGGCTGCTGTGAACATGGATGCAGGAAGTCTTCTTTGGAGGACATGTACTCATTTTGTTCTACTTCACTATGAATATCAGGAAGGACTTATCGGTCTTGTCTCTGTGGTAAATCCTCTGCACCTGCAGCGCCTTCCTCAAAGAGACGCTGATGGAGCAGCACTTTGATCCTCTGCTGTCAAATCAGAGCAGCCGGCGACCCTGTTTAAGGGAGTGTTAGTGTGAATATGACGAGTGACGTACATTTGCGGCATAGATTGTGTGTATGTCTGTGCCACTTTGTGTGCTATGAATACATAAACACACACCACAGGGAGTTTAAGACGTGGACTTATTATTCTGTGCTAGCCGCCATAAACCTTGCCTTTACACAGCAGCCATTTGTTTCTGTATTATAAGGAAGTCACACAATGTTGTGTTATGCTGTGAAGTCATGGCATTATTTCTTTTAGCTTGTGCTACGATTGCAGTTATTCCGATTATAAAATCTGCTGATTTTTGCTTTTTCTTTATGGTTTAATTTTTATATCTTTATATCCCATGTCCAACATGACTGGACTTGTTGTCAGCTTGTTGTATTTTGGTTATATTTCTATATAAAAGCAAGCACCCGTGCCATGCTGCAGCTAAATTGTTGTCTTGCTGAAGCTACGTCAGTATTTGTGGGGGAATTTTCTGTGTAAGATCTGTGAGTGCTTTGGCTGCGCACTGTAAATGTAGAAGGCAACAAATCTGAGATTTTTGCCAAATTATCACAGTCAGTCATTACATTATCGCAAAGAGATTGCATCTAATTGCCAGCTTGAACCTATTTGTGACAGGGCGTGGTCTGCGGTGCCGCTGCAGGGGAGGCGGACACACCTGAGCGGCATCCGAAATCACGCCTCGCCGGCATAAAGAGCCTGCACTGGGTCCTGTCGGTTGTTGGAGTGTTCGGCTGAGCTGAAAAGCTGCAGCCCTGAGTGTTAATAAAGATTATGCTGCAAAGCGTGTAAATGTCATCAGGTCTGCTGTGGATCATTTACACTATTCAGTCTCAGCAACCATTGAAAAAGCAACAAGATCACAATTCATTGCACATATCCACAATAATTTGGTTGTGCCCCGGTCTCGACCCACAGCTTTCTCCAGTGTGACTGTAGCATTGCTGGCACAGTGTCTCAGCCTGTAGGTAAGTCACCTTCTTTAGTCTGGACCAAACTATCTCAACAAATATTAGATTGCCGTAGAGTTTGGGCAAATTTTTTTTTTGGGTCACCCCATCCCCTTTCAGAATTTTTTGATCAAATGACAGCAAATCTACCGTTCCCACCAGAATTAATGTGGTTTGTATTAACTCTAATCATTGAAGGCTGGGCTGTTATTCACTGGTGAACATCTAAACATAACTTTTAAATATCACTATTTTAACATGGCTGAGCATGTTGATGCGAGTTTTTTTTCTAGAATAAATGCATAAACCAGTACTTAACGGTTAAAGGCAAAATCCCTAATATTGTTTTTTATGTCTATTTGTGATGCCAAAACAGCTCTTAGTAGTTGGGACATGGAGAGGAGCTCTCCGGCAGTGTCCAGGGCGGTGTGATGTTGGCAGAGGATCCTTTGGGTGCGTGCTTTGGGCTGGGATTTCCCTGTATTGGATTGTCCCTGGCACAACAAACACATGCTGGATTGGATTTAAACTTGCTGGTTTGAAGGCTGGATCAGTGCTTTGGGGTCTGATGCCTTGAGCAGATTGTTCTACTATGGGAAACTGCTGCCATTGGGGGAGCGTGCTTTGTTGAAAATGATGTTTAGTTATGTTCCAAGTGTATAAGTATAATACAAAGCAATAGTGCACAAAACTCCAAATGTAAAGGTATAAAAACAAATACTTGCTGACTTTTTTGGGGGGGAATTAACACACGGATACAGTGATGATTGCTCATAGTCAAAACATGTGTGGCTTGCCTGAAAAGGAAATGTATAATATAGTGGGTGCCAGTATTCTCTTTTTTTCATAATTGTCATAATTACACTTGAGTAAATACCAACAAACAAGGTTTCCCAGCTGAACAATGTGCTGCGCAATATAATATAGTGGTTTTAATGCTGAGGCTAGCACACCATCTTCTAGCAGAGAAGACATCTGTTTGTGTTCCACAGCACAGATCTGTATATACATATATGCTCATCACAGCTACAAAGTAAAGGGATTTCCCAATAGTACACAATAACCCAGGCATGTGTTTGAGGCACAGTTTTGCAGAACATACAGGCCTTGTAAGTGCTGCCAGGAGCCGGGCTTGCATGTGGGTTCCTGACGCATTGCAGAGGCAAACAAGTATTGGACATGCCTCTGTGCTCACACACAAACACACACACACACACAGACACACATATGGTGTAGCATTACAGAAATTACACAAACATCCATACTCATGATTGTGTGTTATCATACTCTCTTCCCACTTGTCAGTCACACGCTCATGCACTGAGACCATGCATTATACGATACTCAGGTTGGCAGAAGAAGGAAGGTGATAATAGAGGAATCGTTGAAGCTTTATATTTCTTCAACTAGGAAGATTAGAATGCAGAAGACCGCAAGAGCAAAAGCAGAGGTGATGAAGGAGCTTCTATAGCTGCTTGAAAAAAGTGAAGTTAGGTAGGATACAACCCAAAGTGTTCTCTGGGTTTAAAGGGCTATTTGGTTGATGTGATATTTATTGATTTCACTGTCACGTGCATGCAGAATGAGCTTTTTTAAAATTATTTTCCATGTATTTATTGTTTTTGATGATCACTCAGAGATGTCTGCGTCTCACAATGGAGGTGGATACAGTTTCTCAAAATGAGGCTAAAAACAATAAAATCTCATATTAAGGGTAGAATAAAAAACATAAGGGAAATGGAAATGCCATAATCAATACGAAATCAGCAGATGGCTAAATTAGTACTTATGGTTTGATGAAGAATAAAATGCATTTCTAATAGAGTATTTGTATTACTATTATTGTAAATTGCCTTTTGATTGGAGTGGTACTGCAATAATTACATTCTTGTTTACATTAAAAATGTGTATATTAAGACTTTCACTTGTTACAATAAAGGAATGAGGTGATCAATTAAAGGTATATAAAGCTTTACGATGGTATGACATTTATTGCTAAGAAGTAATGTAACAGCAAAGAAAGTTTATATTCTTTCAATCACAGATGTACACGAAATAGATTCCCCAAAAGTTTCTTTGACCTCGGTCACCACTTCATGACGTGCCATGATGGCACTTGGCAAATAATCAAGGTAAAGTGCAAAGGTGGGGTGAAAAAAAGAAACACGCAAGAAGAAAATGAGGAAGTTAAATTACCCGAAACGACACGGTGAAATAAGGACAAGCTGCTAAAGTTATTTGTATGTGTAGCTTCACATGGCTGCATCACAAAAGGATGGGAGCAAACTGTGCCACGTATAATATAAACATCCCAAACAAACAGTGCTGCTGGCGTCGACATCAGGCTTTGAAATCTTTGTTCCTGCTTCTGATTCACCGCATCGCTTTTTGTCTGTCCGGGGTTGTGATTACAGAGCGATGCTGACTGAAATATCGTCTCCAGAGCTGTTGCTACTTAATGTTAAACCAACAATCCCAACAGAAACAAGGGCAATATATATATTGACAAGAGATTGGACCAAATATCAATATTGCATCATTTCCTCTTGTAATAACAGCATCAATACGCGGGTGCCAAATATTGATATTTTACTTAAAGCAGGCAGGTGCCCTAATCCGATTCCCAGACATTTTATCCTAGGAGAGTGACCGCTTTATGACTCCTCATCGTAGTAGTAATCAAATAAATGTTTAGGTAGATTAAAGAGAAGTTGCTGTGAAAAAGAAGGAATTGACAATAAGAAATACTGGATAGGCGGGAACAAAAACTACGACTTTACTGAAATCAGTAATCAGTAATATTACACACAGACACCAATACTGCACAGCTGTTAATACATAATTCCTTCTTTTTGCCTATTTTACAGTCGCACAGATATTGCGCAACTGTGCAGTTGTGCAATTCTCAGCCCTACTGTGGACAGTGTAGCCAAGACATTGTATGAAAATGTATTAGCAGTATTAACAGCAGCGCAAATCAAATACTATTCATCTCCATTGAACTAGTGGGGAGTCTTCTATTATTGCTATGGATAAATGTTCTTCCTCTTTTTGAATTGCAGTGCTAATACAGCTGATAAGTATTGCCAAGGCTAAGCATTACTGCTATAATAGGTGCACATGAATTCACACTGGTGTAGTGAGTCATAGCGAAGAGGCAATTTGTTGATGCTTCAGAAGTCCGATAAAAATGGCTCAATTTAAATTCAGTGCAATTTTGTGCCCTCTTACCCTCAGCACAATAACACAGCCCGCAGCGTTTGATTGTCTCTCGCTCTGTTTGCCATGAACTCTGTCGCCATGGACACATAAGCACAGTGCACGCATTTACTGACATACTCTATGGATGCCACCCCCTGTAGGCCATAACTCCCAGTTACATACAGAGCGTCTGATTACAGCAGGGCTGAAATGTGCAACACGGGGCATCGAACAGCACCGAGCGTTGTTGGATCACTTGGTCTTATGATTAAAAACCCCACGCTGCACGGCGGTGCAAGACCCCAAGAATTTTAAACTGTTTAAACCTTTGCTAAAAATGTTTAGTTTAATGGAAATATTAGAACATTTATTTTTGGATGAATTGTTGCTCTTGGATCAAACATTCCTTTGATTTGCTTAGAAAAGGGAAGAAATCATGTTGGCTTCAACGGTGACAATATATCAAAATAACCCAGCTGTCACAGACGGTGTGAACTCATCCATCAACTTTCAAAAACGTTTACCCAAGTGATCTCTCTGTTCTACAAATCTGTAAATATCTCCTTGCTTCTGCTGCTGATATCCAAGTTTTTGTTGTTGTTTTGTTTATTTGCCAAGAGGGATTCAGACCTTTCCGTGTTAGGTTACGCTTCAACTTCCTCAAAAACTTTATAAAGGAAATGCTAAAAGAAAAAAGTGATTAATCTGAAGTGTTTACTGTACTCTCCAGAGCTCCAGCTGGTGCTTTAGCCCTTTTCCCTGAAGCGTGCCGTCATGTTTACATCTTGCTGAGGTACAGGTATTATCAAGTGATTGATTTTCCAAGAAATTCTGTGCTTTAAAGCGGTGTTTGTGCATTCTGACTCCCTCCTCAGCAGGATCGGGATAATTAACTGAGTAGCCATGAATGTCTTTATTTGTATGTGTAGCTTCACATTTGTGCATCGCAAGCTGTGCTGTACAATATGAAAATCACACACAAACTGTACTGCTGACTTCTCTATTATCAGTCTCTGAAATGTTTGTTCCTGCTGTTGATTCAAAGTATCAATTTTTCTCTCAGACGGCGATCTTGATTATAGACAGATGCTGACTGAAATATTATCTCCAGAGCTACAGTTCTTTACTGCTTTTCAGTTCTCTGCCAACACAAGAATGACTGTAATTGCACTCCAAGAAGTCCTAGTGCCATGTTAAAAGAAATGTGAAACATACATGTCCCTGTTTTGAGACGCTGATTGTACTCTCTTCAGGAGTCTTGCATTAGAGGTCAGGTTTCTGATTATGAAGCACAGTTAATGCACTTCTGTTTTAAAATGTGCTGTGAAACTCGATATCTTACATGAAAGAGCTGCTTGTTCAAATGTGCGTCACAGACGTCAGTCGCTTTAATGAATACAAACAGAAAACTGTACTTAAAAGATAGTCGTAGACACTGTTTTGGCACCCCTGTGTTTGTGAACTCACATTTTGTGTCACGGTTTTCTTTTGTTTGGTTGTAATCACTGGTTCTAATTTTACTTTGGTTATTTTCACTAATTGTCACCTTCCTGATCAATAGAATTGTCTATGGTCCTGTGTTTAGTCAGTTAATTACCAACCAGCATGTTTAATTCTCCAGTTCTTTGTCAGATTGTCTTGTTTTTAATAGTCAATCATTTCAGCATTTCTTGATTTCCTGGTGTTTTTTTTCCCTTGAGTTATTGATTAAGCTGTGCGTGACCCTTGGACTGTTCTCAGGTTTCCCCCTTTTTCCTGTGTTTTACTAGTTTGGATTAAAGATTAATTAATTTTAGTTTTATCTTTTGATCATACAATATCATGTGCCTTTTTTCAGTGATGTTTTACGACCTAATTTGAGTTTTTAGTTTAGTTTTAGTTAAGTACGTTAACCTTGAATGGGACCATGCTTTACAAAATGGTCATATTGCTTGTATGAAATTTGAAACTTGTAACTGAGACCATGAGCTCATTAGAAATGTGTTTGCTGAGGTCATAAATCAAGATGTAAGCAGATTTTGTGTTCTTGTATATGTCCATACAACCAGACTTACTCAATACATGAAAAATTAATTCATCTTGCAGCTGTTAGGAAACCAGTTTCTCTTATCATTACAGCAGCTACTTTATTGGCTTCATGTTTCTGTAGTTTATATATAATAATTATGGGTTTGTGCTGCCAGAAGTGATCAGACTGAAGTGATGGTACATGTCTGTAATTCTCATTTAAACTCATTTTTAAAATGAGGATTTTTCAGTTTTTACAGAATTGCCCTAAAAGATATTTAAGAACTGCAAAAACATGTAAACATTGTAAAAGCAGGAAAATGACATAATTCAAACACTTCATTTCAAAAGCTAAGGCTGTTGTAGTGTGTAACAATATTTTGCTTTGTAACTAAATGCCATTGTGGGGTTAATAATCAGCTGGTTTGGGGTCTGTACACACAGCAGCACACTGAATGAAAAACTATGCAAACAAATGTATCCTTCCCTCAAAGGATCTCTTATTGTCGACACAAGCAAAGCTCGTCACTGTTTAGGAATATCAGCTGAATGCACAGACACACACTCCTTTAGTGCTTAAAAAAAGAAAAACATTGTTTTTGAAAGTCTAGCAGAGAATCTTCTCAGCATGCTTTCCGTCTTCTCATTCATTCGCTCTCGATTGTTTTCCCAAAAGCCTTCTCGACTCTGTTTAGACACGTTTCCTTTTGTCTCTTTTGTTTCTCCCCTGTATCTTCTTTTACATCCTCCTCTGCATTTAAAGTTGTTTTCTTCTCGGTGTTTTCTAAGTCAGCGTAATTATACAACCTTGGTACGTATGCTTGCTGAAAACCACCGCAGAGCCTTCTTGCAAATAATCCTGTCAAAACAAGGAAGATCAATTTCACTGGGGTTGTACTGAGACTAGGAACTACTGACTGTGTATTTGTTTACTGTGCCACAGACAGAAAAGGGATGTGTGACGCAAACACACGCTTATTTTCCATGTTTGTGGAAAATGCACACAGAGTGAGAACACAGGAATTGATATTCTGACAGGAGAGGATTCAGAGAGCAGCGGGGAAATGTGTATAAGAAGTCTATTATTTTGCAGCCATTAGAGCTCAACTGCACATTTTATTTTAAACATCCACCCTGACCTCCGCTGAGTCCTCATCATTAAAACGGCAGCTCTGAATAAATGTTTGTTGTCCCTATTTTAGATCTCAGGACAAGCTGCGTGACTGCATCACCATATCTTGCAGCTGAGGCGCACTCTCCATGTTTACGCATCCTTGCGTTGACTGATGTTCATGCTTGGTGGATATACTTGGTAACTGGACAATAAACCCAGTGTGTAGCTGTAAAATTACAATGTATCTCTGCACTCGTTTATTGTTTTAAATTTGACACATTCTGTGTAACTTTATTTCACTATAATTGATATAAATAGAATAAATATGCCAGTTATTCTAAAGATATCTCTTACTGTAATCATGTGTATGTATATATGTCTATATGTACCCTCTCCTCCTTAACGAGCAGGCCAATCAGAATGAAACCTTGCACAAACATTGCCCCACACACAGCAGTTATATGCAAATTGGAGATGACCTGAATGATATACAGAAAAATCAAAAGAATTGGGATTTATATTAAAAGCTTTTTAAAAACATATATATTTTAATAAGTTTATGGCTCAAAGTTGAATTAACCTCAGTTTCAGGTATTTAGCGGTTAGACCCCAATAGCCCAGCAGAGCAAAACTGAATCCCAGTGGTGATCGAGATTAGGACAGAACTCCTCGAAGTCTAGATGCTGGTGGTGGAGATGAAGGTGGAGGCTTGACTAGAGCCTGAGTGATGAGAGGTGGTGATCGGGAGGAGGTGGGTTGCTCAAAGGTGACTGCAAGGAAAAATGACAGATGCACAGTGAGATTTAAAGTACGCGGACTGAAAGCTGATTGGCCAGAAGAAGGCAAGCAGAAAGCTGATTAGACTGGACCTGTGACGTCACAATCAGTTGGACAGCGTGGGAAAGTGGAAGCGATGTAAAACTTAGATTAGCCAAAACCTGGAAAGCAGACAGGTGAGCGACAACAGATCTTCCTTACTGAACGTAGGCATAAATTTCATAGTGAAGACTTTGAAGCTACTCTATAAACTGGAGGAAAGGGAAAAACCCCAATAAGCATATTACTGGATTTAAATGTTGATTTTGGCAGCTTTGTGAACAAGTTTTTCATAATAGCTTCAGTGTTCAGAATGCACACTAAAGGAAGTTTCTCACGGAAAGTAAGTACTTTCCGTGAGTACTTTCCATGCTGAATTCCCTGTTGTCAATCCAAGCTTTTCACCTGTTTCTTATATCTATCATATTTGCATAAATAACACCTCACATCTAGTGTGGCTCCTCCTTAAACAAATAACAAAGAGCTGCCTCTCAGTCTGCAGCTTCCTCACTAGTTTATGGTAACTAAAATGTCTCAGCCAGGAAAAAAGTTATATCTGTAGTTATTCCAGAGTCCTGATATGTTTGAATTTCAGTAGAGTTGGCCTTGTTTTTGATTTCTTGTATTAACCTTGTGCTTTGATCGACTTGTTCCAAGCCCCTCAGTGCTCTTTATGCCATGTTCTGTGTGTGGTTCTTGCCTCTCAGTCAAAAATCCAAAACAACTGAAGTGAAACCCTTAAAGGGTTACTGTGCTTTCAAATCACCCATTATCTATTTTGCTGCCTAAAAATAGCAGCTTAATGCTACTTTCACAAAAGGGAAGTGTCTGGGCACGGCAGGATTACAAAAACTTTTGAGTAATGACCTTGCAGGCTTGTTGGCTTTGAAATTGTTGCTTTGAGCATTTGGATCAACCACTAACAGACCTGGTCTTCAGAATGCCTTTAGTGCGTCAAGACAATGATAAAACTCCAAAAAGATGGAATTAGTCAATCACTTTGCAATTGCATGGAGTCAAGTTGGCAATTACCTGCAATTTGTTTGCAATAGATGGCGATTAACTGTGATAAAATGGTAAAAATGACCAACCTGTTACTTTCTGCATGCACAGGAATTTGCATTAACTGCTTTAATTCAGAGCCCCCTTTAATTCTTCCACAAATAGTAATGTAGTTGCTGCAGAACAGCAATTTAACAGAAAAATGACCTGGGGGCTCAGCAACGTTGCTTTCATATAAGAAAATAACCAGAAGACAACCAGTTGGCAACCAGCTGAGTGGAGTCCCCTATTGCAAAGAGATGTGTCGTAGATGAGTTGTGCTTACTCAGAGTGATTGCAGTATGTCAGCATTTATAAATTAAGAATTGGTCTCTGAATGCACAAACATTGCAACCACTGTCACATTTCCTAGTCACAAGGAGACTGCCATCCTATTTTTACTGTAGTGAACCATAAAACATGTTTCAACTCAACTGTGCATGATGCAAACACTTTAAAAAATGATAATGCAGATTTAGGAAAGCATCTTCTATTGTGTAGCGTAGCTACTTGAGAGCTTAATATGCTGGTTTGATATGTGAGATGACCTGATGTGCAAAAATTATTATTACTGTTAAAATAGGTCAGCTGTTCAAGAGTCTGATGGCAGTGGGGAAGAAGGAGTTGTTGAGTCGAGATGTTCTAGATTTCACACTTCTAAACATTCGTCCGGAGGGCAGAAGTGTGAACAGTCAGTGTTGGGGGTGTGTGGGGTCTTTGAGGATGGAGGCAGTTCTCTGGACTCTGCGATGGTAGATGCTCTGCAGAGAGGGCAGCGGACTTCTGATGATCTTCTCCGCAGTTATTATCACTCTCTGCAGGCATTTGCGGTCCATAGCAGTAGTGCTGCCGTACCATGCAGTGATGCAGCTGGTCAGTGTGCTCTCCACAATGCAGCATCGTGGAGAGCATAGAACCTGCTGAGGATCTTGGCCGACATACCAAATTTCCTCAGCCTCCTCAGAAAATACAGCCGCTGCTGAGCCTTCTTGACCAGCTGTGGGGTGTTCAGTGTCCAGGTGAGGTCCTCACTGATGTAGACGCCCAGGTACCTAAAGCTGCTCACACTCTCCACTTCAAGCCCCCGGATAAACAGCGGCTGGTGAGGCCTCCTCTTCTTCCTAGTGTCCACTATCATCTCTTTTGTCTTATCAGTGTTGAGGGTGAGGTTGCTGTCCTCACACCATGACACCAGACCGGCCACCTCTGTGTTTTAACCTAGAGACAGCATGATGAGTCTTATCTTGGCCCCTACGTGCATCTATCCATCCAAAGTTGGAAAAAGATGATCATTTGGGTTAAATAACACCCGTTTTTTCCAGGTTACCATTTACTGGAAATTTACTTTACGGTGTATCTACAGGTTCTAATAATTGCAGTGCAATGCGTGAGAAAATTAACTTCTTTTTTTTTTTTTTACATTAAAATGATGCCGTAATTCTAAACCTCACAACAAAACTGAAAATGAGATTAACATGGGGACTTTAAGTTGGTATGAAAAGGGAACTAGTGTGACCTCATTGTCAGAAAAATGTTTAAAAAATAACTATTACATTAAAGAAGCATCAACAAAACTCACCTTTAATAGTAACTCTTAATATCTTTGCACTCAGAAACAGTTCATTCATAAAAACTAATTGTCCTGTCATATATAATACATCTATCCCTAATATCTATCACTATCTATCCACTGCTGTCATCTCACAAATGTTCCAATGCAGTTTTTTTTTTTTTTTAAATCATCAGTTTTGATCTTTACTAACAACACATGAGTGATTTCTGTGTCTCTCACTGGCTCAGAAAAGTCGAAAGGACTCCTAACATCCTGTAAAGAAGCTGATTTTAGAGCTAAAGCATTTCAGTCTAGTGCGACTTTGGATAGTTTGTTTCAATTTTGAATTATGTATAACAATAACCTCTTTATTAAATTAACCTCATCGCATTAGCTGCGCAACATTTTGGTGAAAATGTTCACATTTCTAGATCACATCAACTGTTTTTTCTGTCAACACTGTGCAGCAGAAACATGATGCTGAAAGATTGCCACCCTCATAACGTCGTTATGGTGAACTTCTTATGAAGCTTTAGCCTGTTTTCATGTGTCTGACTGCACGTTTCGTCCTACTGATTATAACGTCTACATTCACGTGGCACACTGGGCGTTTTGCTAATCACCGCTAACACCTCCACGATGGAATGACACGCTCGCTGCTGTGCGTTTCAAAGGGTTTCCCTCGTGACTGGCCATATCCATTTGGATTTTGCTCCACAGGGCTTTTGCCTCCCTCATTTTCTCCGTGCTATTGCAGAGCCAGAGGAAGTCAGTCTTCGCCTTTGCTGAGGCCCAGCCGTAATAAGATTTGAGGGACATCAAAGTGCCTCTCCTTTGAGGAGGAAAAATAGATCGGATGAAAAATAGGCCTGAAATGCAAATGTCCCACTGCGCTGATGAACATGAGTCAGCTTCCTCAGGAGTGCTGCACAAAGACACGAAGACAAGCTTGGACAGTTCAGAAGTTTTGGAAAATGAGTTCATGGATACATTTCAAAGAAAAGCTGTTTGTGTTTAAAACAAGATATGAATCATGTTGTGATGAAAGGCTGCAGTTGGAAAATTGACACTCGGAGGTAATGATGTGAAACTGTTGAAAAACAAGACAGAGATGAATGCACACAAAAGCAAATACACTAAATAAGTGAGTCAACAAGGGAGGCACAATGGCATCTCAAGAAGTGTCATTCCTTCTTTTGAGGAGCATGAATGGAGTTGGCTCGTGCTTTGAATACTGATCACTGACCTCGCTGCAACGTGAAGCAGGATTAGAGGCTGTTTGTGTGAACAAACTTTGAGGTTAGCGCCGACTTTTCCGTCTCAATGACAAGTTCGATCTAAGCTCTGTCTATGCGCTATTTAATTACCTGACACTGTAATAAGAGCGCGGTAGTGTAGTAAGCATATGAAAAACAAGAGTTTTCAAGATAACACGCTTTCATATCAGTCTGCGTTTCCTGTCTCTGTGCTTTATCTGCTGCCTTCCTCTTCCTCTGCAATTGGCAAGCTTGTTTCTATAGTGTTGTGTTTGTTTGCCTTTAACTATTTATTGACAAACCAACCAAGTGGAAGCTCGATTCGGCATTGATCCGCTCCCTACAGCTACAGATACTGTCAGGGGTTGGCTGAGGCATAGTTTCCTGTAAACATTAGGGGCCTGAGAATTTAAACAGATGCGTGGATTTGTGTATGCACAGAGATGTCGCATGTGTAGAATTTTTCTTTTTTATGAAAGCTTGAGTGTTGCAGATGTGCGCAAGTTTCATTTCCACTTGTAAAGAAGAAGTGCAAGTCTATAATTATGAATTGATTTGTTGACTTGGTGAACTGAAAATAACTTTCCACTGATGTGGACAATGAAGGTATTCTATTCTTTTCTAATCTAGTCTAGTCTAGTCTAGTCTAGTCTGGTCTGCACACACAACCATTGCACACATTTGTGGTATTGGATTTTTTTTTAGTCAGTTATCCTTGTTACAAAATGCCACTCTCATCTGTCTCTGCGCTTTTGGACATGATGTAGCTTGTTGCAGCGCATTCACGAATCGAGGAGATGACGTTAGTCTATGAAGTCTTTCTCAAAAAACCCCTAACATCAGATACCATCACTGTCAAACAATTCCTGGACTCCACAGGAAAAAATACCCAACTTTACAGCGTAGAGGATTCAGTTTCAGTATTCAAATGAGTTTTTATGGACCAATTTGTACCGTTTCTGCATCAGTACTTGGTGAAATTGGCTCTGTTTGTTCAAGGACAGCACAGAAATTAGGTGCCAAATAAGGATTCACCACATACTGGTGTATTATGCAGTGAGGCTGTTTAATTATTCTCAGTTGTCATCTTCTAGCATTATCCTTGCTTGCTGCCTCATCGTGCATATAGGCATCATATACTCCTTTGTCATCTCTTGTCACAGAGTTGTGTCACGGGGTGGTTTTTAGGACATTTTTAATATCTTAAGTATTCAAATATTTAACAGTAGTGTAATAATAATGGGCATTCTAGAGTCACAGCGTCCCAAGACAAAAATTAAAAAGGGGGGGGCTTGCAACCAGCGTTCATCACCATAATCTTTTGTTGCTGAGGACGTGTATAAATGTTATTGCTTTAGTTTTGCTGATTTGTTTTTTTTCAGCTCCAGGGGCCTGCTTCTTTGCAGAGATTTCTTTTCTTTCCTTTTGGGATGGAAGTCCTCTTAATCTGGTTTTTCATAGCTTTAATTGTTGGTTTACCTCATTTGTTTGTGAAGGGAAGTTCCCAGTTTGTGGCTTGCACATACTCCTTCCACTTTTTTGCATTATTTTTTTCTTTACTGCCAAACATTGGTTTATTTTCTGTTTTCTGGAGGTTTTTGGTGCAGCACCTGCTTTGCATCTGACTTCAGGCAGGAACGGCCAGCAACCACTTAAAAAAAAGTGTTTTGGGGGAATACACAAGTTTGGTTGACCGCTCTTTGGGCCTGAGTGACTGCAGCATTATCACTGAGATATGTTGAGGCTGCTTTTCCTGGTTGTGGCTCTTGCACAGTTAGATTTGTTAGATTTGTGTAAATAGTATCATGCATGCCACTTACAAAAAAAACTGGGTGGAGTGGGGTGGGCCCTCATCTGGGAGGCCAGGTCTACTGGGGCTCAAAGCAGGAGACATGTTGCCTCCCACCAGGCAACCTGTGCAATCATGCTGTGATTATCACTGTTCTGAAGCGTGGACATAAATGCATTTTTATACACCTGGTAAGTCCTGCTGTCTCGTTCACGGACGTCCTCAGCTCTCCTGTCTTGCTAACTGTCTTGCTAACCAATAGGAGACAGTTTGTTTTGTAAAGAAAAATATTGTTGATATAATAATAGTGTCAATAGTGTTTTCAGTGTGCTGGGCTCCCACTAGGGGTGCTTTTACAAATTTTCTACTAAATTTAACCAGATCTCAGTTTGTATTAAAGTTACATTATCATCTTATTTACTCACATCATCTTATTTCTGCTGCTGTTTGCTTTATTGCTCTCACTTAATATGTTTCGCCTGCGCACACATTTACATTTCAGTAATGCAAATAACAGTGTGGAAGTTTGCGTCCCTCTGTGTGGGTAATGGGACATTTTTCCCATAGTGATTTGGATGACGTTTGATTGTTTTTGCTTTTTATTACAAATGGAGCATTTAGAGGAGCATTACGAGAGCATTTGGGCTGTAAGTGCTGCTGGAAATGGACAGTTTAAATGCAGTCTTATGCTTTTTTTATTCACATATTTAGATTTACGCTCCATTAGGATATGTCACATAAATGAATATGAAAGTATAGTAGAGAAAAAGACATGAGATGAATGTTTAGAAAGCATCGCAGAGAGCGAGGAAATAATGCCTGGAGGCTCCAGGTGGATATAGAGAAATGATCAGGGTTAAATCATTTGGCATCCTTGGCCTACTGGGCGTCTGGACTTCTTTTCTCTGGAAGATCATCCTTTTGTGAAGAAATACTGGTAGGAATATTTTGTAATGAAAGTCTCAAGGGGCTAGTAAAAGCAATGGTAATAATAAACAGTAATACAGCACAGCTAAATGAATTTCCCTTGTGTTTATTTCATAGCCACACAGCAAGGATAACTGAAGGGATGACAATGAAGTTAACAAATGAAACAAGTGAGTTTTGTGAAAGGAGGGGAAAAAACATTACAGTTTGTCATGTTCACTTAAATACAATGGAAGTATCCTAGAATCTACAATCACTGCTTTTACTAAGGGGTGTGATGTAGTAATATTCGTGCAGATGGCTTTAATATGTATAAATGTTATTGCTTTAGTTTTGCTGATTTGTTTTTTTCAGCTCCAGGGGCCTTAGATCCCTGCTTCTTTGCAGTGATTTCTTTTCTTTCCTTTTGGGATGGAAGTCCTCTTAATCTGGTTTTTCGTAGCTTTAATTGTTGGTTTACCTCATTTGTTTGTGAAGGGAAGTTCCCAGTTTGTGGCTTGCACATACTCCTTCCACGTTTTTGCATTATTTTTTTCTGTACAGCCAGAACATTGGTTTATTTTCTGTTTTCTGGAGGTTTTTGGTGCAGCACCTGCTTTGCATCTGACTTCAGGCAGGAACAGCCAGCAACCACTTAAAAAAATGTGTTTTTGGGGAATACACAAGTTTGGCTGACCGCTCTTTAGGCCTGAGTGACTTCAACATTATCACTGAGATATGTTGAGGCTGTTTTTCCTGGTTGTGGCTCTTGCACAGGGAAAGCATTGCAGTTAACATCATCACCTCACAGCAAGAACGCTCTGGCCTCAGATCTGTTGCTTCCATAGGTGTGAATGTGAATGGTTGTCAGTCCGGTGATTAACTGCATGTGGTGCAAAACACATATCAGCAGTTGATTCTGTACACGCCTCAGGTAGTTTTCTTCCCACAGCGATAGGAGTTGGTAATCTTGCTGCAGAGTTAAAGACGTACAGCCTGTCAGCTTCCCTGCTCCCTCTTATTCCATTACTCCCTGCAGTATTTGAAACTGACATGCACATTGGATGAAAAATGTCAGCATTAACCTGCTTTTCTGCCACTGTTTCACAGTGAGTCTGTGGTCTTTGCCGAGCAGAGACATGGTTGCAAATGCGACAAAGTTAAAAGTATCTTTACATGCACGTAGCATGTTTTGAATTAATGTGCATTTAGTCAATTATTCTGCATTTTTACCTTAATTAATATATTAATCCTAGTGCTTCGGAGCACCACACAACAAAAATCTATTTTTTCAGTTTACTCTGTTTTAACACAAGTGTGAGAAGCCATCATCTTTTCCCCACTTTGAATTCCCAACTCAAAATTATATGTGCTGATCTATGAATCCTCGTTGATTTCAGCTTCTATTTAACCCATCAAAAGAAAACTCTGTAATTTTGCCCTTTACATGATCGATACTTTTAACCTCTGTAGTTTGTGTGATTTTGACAGACAGATTAAAGACAGATTAAAGTTTCAGACAACCTTGTGTCTCATATTATTGCTTGCAAAACACACTCTTTACACCACATTTAGTCTGTTGGGATCTGGTCACCCTAAAGCCAAAATTATGCTCGCTTGCAGATGTGGACAAGGACAGCTGCAAACATCACAGCTGAGTAGTTATTCCTATTATCCTTCTTTTTTCTAGTCCACTTGGAGTCTGCCTCAAGGACAAATCCATAGTTGCTGCATTATAGTACACATTGCAAAAACTGAAGATCATCCATTTGCATTTGCTCTTTGATTATGAAATGTCAGGAATCCGCTGCACCCATAGTGTCACAGCTTCATTAATTTAACAAAAAAGTACATAAAACACAACCTGTGTTCTTTACTGTGTAACAATAATGAAACAAAAACATAGGTAGGTAGAAAAACAAAGATTTTTGGGGGGAGGGTCAGTGCAGCACCATGTTATTTGTGACTAATTACAGCCAGCAACCTCCTGCAACCACTCTCCAATCAGCGAATACACATTTTTCCCTAGTGACCGGTGGATACCAGAGGAACACTCACTGGTTTCCAGGCATATGTTTACCAATAGATTTCACAACAACTATCAGCAGCATTCAGCAACCAATCAGGGAGTACTAATTTTTCCCTCGGAACCAGTCCCCAACTGGTCTCTAGGTCTGTGTGACTGGAGCCTTAGAAACTGACATTTGAAGTAGATCTCACACAGATTATACTAGATGAAAAAAGCTATTTAAAAAAAAATCTTATTTATAAATGTATTTATTTTCATTTGCTTTAATCATTTATTTATGAATAAAAGTACAAGTAGTTTATTTTGTGACCACGGTTGCTTGATCTCACATATTCTTAAAAAATTAAGATGAATATCTGAGAATGTATTGCACTCAATTTAAATGCAAACAAACAAAAACATTCATAATTTTATTATCACGTAAACTGTGTGGAAATAATGGACCCTCTTCAATTGTTTCCCCAACACAAGAAATGAAACGTTTTAAAACCCAGCAGTTGATTGTATTGTACTGGCACATAACCTTGAGCACAGCAGGGCCTGTATTAAGCAAAGAACAATATGTTAACTTCAGTCAACAGAGATTGCTATCTTTATGGGCTGGATTAGGTACTTGTGCAATTAAGGCAGAGTACAAGCTGCGCATGGAGCGATCCATTATTCAGAGTAGAGCATCTCTAGTATCGGGCTCTGACAGCCATTTGTTAGATTAACTCTCACTCCCTTGGACTGGACAATTCATGCTGAAAAATGTATACTTTAATTGGAAAGTGTTGCTCCTTTACCTAAACACACTAAGCTTGTTTAAAGAGTTTGTCAGAATGGTGGATGCTGCTAGGGTTCTGTATTCATATTCAAAAAGGATTTGACTGCTCATTTGCAGTTGCAGAGGATCACCTTGCAAATGTCACAGGTGCAGCTTTCCATTAAAGTGGGGTTTTGTTGTTATACCAACAAAGAAACACACAATCAGCGATAGGGTCAGAAATACAAGTGCAAAGGGAAAGAAGGAAATGAGGTTAAATCGAGGGCATGGGCATGACTAATGCTCACTCTAAACCACTTGTTTTTAAGCCTTTGTCCTCTCAAGTGTGAAATATTGTGGTCTGAATAAGGGATTCAAGATGCAGCTACCTTTCGCTCATTGGATTTCAGTGGTCTAGCCGGCATGAATATATTTATTGTATTTTCAGATGAATTCCTCATGTGGAAATTGCATTTTATGCATCGATTTTCTGGTGCTAAAAAACAAAGATTACCAAAGAGAAGCACTCCCAGTTAGATTGCTTAATAATTGAAAAATGATTTACAAAGCTGGTTATGACATTTGGTATCAGAGTCATATTTACATTGTTCTTGTCATTTTGACTGATAAGCATTTTTTTATAACAAGCTTTTTAAATCCTACACATTGTACGAATAACAATATGTAAAAATTAATTCATGAGCAGGGCGGGCAATCAGTGCTTCCATAGGATTAACACTGGAAGAAAATGGGGGTTTAATTCAGTCTGTGACCTATGCAGACTGTTTTTATTGCTTTTTTAAATCTCCAAAATCTCTTCAGCGTTGTAGCGTCAAGTGCAAAAAGCTCTAAATGCCATTTTTGCCCTTATTGTATGGAAATAAGCCAAGGCTGCTTTGGCAACATTTAGATATGGACTTGAACTGAAAAAGTTGAAGGATGTCGCTCGTGTGCTCTGGCATTTTGGCATAATTTTACTTATTATATGTACAGCCAAGCAAGATAATTAACAGCTCAAGTAAAGCAAATCTTTATTTATATAACACATTTCATTGCATGGGGAATACAGTGTGTTTCACAGAAAGCCAACGATCATTAGAAGAATATGCATATGCATGGGTACAGGTTTCACTCGCACACTGGTGGGAAAGAGGACATATTAAGCGTGCAGCCTGGGGGTTTCCAATTAGAATTTTTTTAGTGTCAGAAAATTAATTTCCTCCATGAATTGTGGTGAATTTTTAAGCATGAACATGTGTCCTTTCTTCATCAAATTATGCTGAACATGTCTTTATTTCTGTAAAAGAAACATAAAAACCTTTTCTTTTCTAAATAAAAGGTTCTGTTTGGTTTGGTTTTTAATTCTACTGAGAGTGAGGAAAGCTTAGGGGGAAAACATATAATTTCCACATATGTGCATGCTGTATGGATTGCTAAATGCAAAATCACAGTGACAAATTGTACAAAACCCAAGTGAAGCACTGCAAGTTATTTGTCTTTTTAACTGCAATAAGTGTCTCGAATACAATCCTGAGCTTTCCATCAATTTCTAGAAAGAAAGAAAAAATCAGTGACTCTTTGCAGACATATTTGACTGTGCCAGTGTTCCCATTTGGCATTTTTTTGGTTTTGTGGCTTTGGTAATGTTGACAAATGGTGAATCCAAATCCAAGTCTCGAATTTCCCAGATGCTCTCTCTGCGTTTCTCCACAGTCTGTGGTGGGAATAGATTCATATAGAAAGGCTATTATCCATCCAGCTGTCCATCTTCGCCCTCATTCACGTATTCATCCATCCATTCTCCAGACCAGATGTCCTCATGGCATCTTCCCCCAGCTCCTTTACAGCCAAATCTCTGCATGCATGTAATGTGCACCAATAGGATTCTGTAGTAGCTGTATGCCAGTGCAGGAAGAAGGGCTGACATTTGCAAAGCATGTAGCCAAAGGTTAAGTTTGGGTAGTGCAATGTGTAATTAAAGTGCTTGATTGGACACTTGGAGGCTTTAATATTCATCCTTGAAATTTATCTTGTTGTAAAGTAGTTGCTTATGAATAAACCCAGCACTGAATTTGTGTGTCAGTAGGTGGTTGTACTACATTGGTCTGGCCTGAATATTTGAACAAATCCTGGATGGATTGGCAAAAACTAAAACTGTTCTAAAGTTCACAGTTGATGCATTTCTCCACCATGCTGATCCCCCAGCTTCGTTTCCACCAGCAGGTTGATTTTTGATCCAGAGTGAACTAGTCCTGCATCAACTGGCTGGAGCACCGTGCAATTTGGCACACGGTTGCTGTCCCTCAGTAATTGGCGTCCTTCGGCGTTATCACAGCAGCAGCTGAAACTGATGACATCTGAACTCAAAACTCCAGATGCAGGCCAGTAAATCACGCGCCTATTCAACGCCCCCTTTAAAGCAGAACAGAGAGGAATACATCATCATTATTATTAACTGGTGTCTTTCTGTGAACAGCCGGTGGTTATTTGGTTGTTGGTGCTTTATTTTACAGAACAGACTCTTCCTGAAAATAGAAGTGGAAATGAAACAAAGCGGCAAATGACACCAGCACGACGCCAAACAGAAACTCTCATATCAGGGTTCACATTTTAAAGCCCTGTGTGGGAATGCAGACACACAAGAATCTTTCATGTGTATGCTGCAGTGGCATTTGCACTTGAAATAAACCTTTATTCTTTACACATTTCCACTTCTGCAAACCCATCAAATGTAAATGCCACACATTCTGGGCGTTCAGTGTGAACAGAGTGTGTCACTCTCGGAGCTGGCGACTGCCTGCATATTTGCAGCAAGATTAGCTGGACAGAAATATCCGTATGGTTTTCAGGGGCTGTACATTCACCGAACACAGGATGTCTTTCAAGACTGGAGAGAGGAAGGAGAAAGCTTTTGAATCCCTGAAGCTTCACTTCATAAGATCTTCCGGTGCCATGTTCTTTTTAAGAAAAAAAAGTTGGACTTTATTCTAAAAAAGATGTGATGGTATTATTTATATATCTTTTTTTTTTTTGAAAAAGAAAGCTTTTGCACTTTACCATTTGATGATAGAATCCCTGATGCCTTCGGGATCTCAGCGTGACGGCTTATTTGAAACAATTGTGGTAATTTTGCTGCAAGAAAGAAGATTATGTTTTTCCAGCTGTTATTTTGATCAAAATAAGTGGAGTCTATTATCTCTCAAGTTTAAATGTAACATTATATTTGATGATAACAAAGAATATTATCTGCTCTGTATCCACAGTTGTTGTTAGTTCTTAAATAAGTGGAATGATGCACAAGAAAGCGAGAATGAGATTGTAGTGAGAAGAAAACATGTTTTATTAAATATGATGCGTAATTTAGGGGTAACAAACATATGGCTCGCAGACCAGAAATGGCACAGCAAGGGGTGCAGTCTTGCTGGTTGCCTTTCTAACATCCAGTGATTTAAAAAAACAAAAAAAAGGAATATATAAGATGCAGTGCTGTTTCTGCTCCGGTGATTCCATAATAACGGCTTAGGGATTAAAAACTGTGAGAAGTATTTCTAAATCTCACAAGACTTTGTAATTATAAAGAAGGAAACACCATATATTAGAGCCAAACGTTAAAAAACAACAACATTTAGAGCAGTCTGAAGCCTGCTATTTGTCTGATGCAGGTTTCTATCTGCTCGGCAGTGCTGCATCTCCTTTGTTATATTTTTCACTTCCAGCAGGGCAAAGGTCTGAACTGCATGCCGGTTGCTTCAGCATCCCGACTCCTCTGCTATGAAGCCATGCTGTTGTAATAGCCACAGTATGCTGTTTAGCATCATCTTGCTGAAATATATAAGCTTCTGTGAACAGGACATCATCTGGATGGAAGCATGTGTTCTTCTAAAACCTGTGTATATATAACCTTTATAGCACTGATGGTCCCTTTACATATGTGAAAGCTGACAATTCCATGGGCACTAACGCATCCCCATACCATCAGAGACAGCAGGGTTCTGAACTTAACTCTGATAATAAGCCAGACCGTCCCGCCCCCCTTAAATTCAATTCAATTTTATTTATACAACGCCAAATCACAACAATCACCTCAAGGCGCTTTATATTGTAAGGTAGGCCCTACAATAATACAACAGAGAAAAACCCAACAACCCCCTATGAGCAAGCACTTTGGTGACAGTGGGAAGGAAAAACTCCCTTTTAACAGGAAGAATCCTCCGGCAGAACCAGGCTCAGGGAGGGGCGGGGCCATCTGCTGCGACCGGTTGGGGTGAGAGAAGGAAGACTGGACAAAAGACATGCTGTGGAAGAGAGACAGAGATTAATAACAAGTGTGATTGAATGCAGAGAGGTCAAAATGAGCTTTGATCCAGAGAAGACGGCAGCGTTTTAGAATTATGTTGACATATGGCTTCCTCTTTGCTTGACGGAACTTTAACCTGAATTTGTTAATGGCACAGTGAACTTTCACTCACAATGACTTCTGGAAGTGTTCCTGAGCCCATACTGTGATTTCCATGACAGAATCACGCTTGTCTTTAATGCAGTGCTGCCTGAGGACCTGAAGAGATTTCTCCAGATTCTTGGAATCATCTGATGATGTTATGTACTGCAGATGATGAGACATTCAAAGTCTTTGCAATTTTACATTAAAGAAAATTATTCGGAGTTTGTTGTAATGCACATTTTTGCCCCTTTTTTGCCCCTGTCCTTAATTTCCACATTTTTTTGCTGGTGCTATCAAATTAAAAATAAGACAATATTTGTAGACTGTCTTGATGCATTCTCAATCATCCAGGAAAGTAAATCTCCAAAAGTTGATTCTGTTCATCTGGACGTAGCGTTTTGTGGGAGAAACGTTTCGTCACTCATCCAAGTGACTTCTTCAGTCTCAGCTGACTGCAGGTTTCCCCAAACCTTATAAACAGTACATTTGCATAATGACTGAAACCAGCCCACTGAAGGAACAATGGGCTGTGAGGTCAGTTCCTTAATCATCAGTTCCTTCAGTGGGCTGGTTTCAGTCATTATGCAAATGTACTGTTTATAAGGTTTGGGGAAACCTGCAGTCAGCTGAGACTGAAGAAGTCACTTGGATGAGTGGCGAAACGTTTCTCCCACAAAATGCTACGTCCAGATGAACAGATTCAACTTTTGGAGATTTGTAGACTGTCTTTTTGTTAAATTTTATTTAGAAAAAGATTTGATCGGAGTAGGTTTGGACATGTATGTTTAAAAGATATGATAATTGATTAGGCCAACAGATGAATCAATAAAATCGAGTGCTTTATTGAATAAAAATATTTCAGTATCCGCCTTTCTTTAAAAATCAACTGTAAAGGGATATTAGTCAAACAAGACAATAAACTCGGAAGGATTATTGATTATTTTGCTGATTATTTCTAAGATAAGATAAGATAAGATAACCTTTATTAGTCCCACACGTGGGAAATTTGTTTTGTCACAGCAGGAAGTGGACAGTGCAAAAGTTATATAGCAAAAATTAGAATAAAATAAAATAAGAATAAATACAGTACACAACTGTACAGAATAGAATAAAATAAAATACTATATACAGTAGAATAAAATATACAATAAGATAAAAATAGAATACAAATGCTATATACAACTGAGTAAAAATACAACGATGCCAGAAAAGATTATTGCACATTAGTCTTATTGCACATGTGTGGATGTGTGTGTTTGATCAGCTGCAAAAGTCTTTGTTGTGGAGTCTGACAGCAGTGGGGAGGAAAGACCTGCGAAATCTCTCCGTCCCGCACCGTGGGTGCCGCAGTCTCCCACTGAAGGAGCTGCTCAGTGCTGTCACAGTCTCCTGCATGGGGTGGGAGATGTTGTCCAACAGGGATGACAGCTTAGCCGCCATTCTCCTGTCACTCACCACCTCCACTGGGTCCAGAGGGCATCCTAGAACAGAGCTGGCCCTTCTAATCAGCCTGTTCAGTCTCTTCCTGTCCCCAGCAGAGATGTTGCCGCCCCAGCAGACCACACCGTAAAAGATGGCTGAGGCCACCACAGAGTCATAGAAGGTCTTCAGGAGTGGGCCCTCCACTCCAAACGACCTGAGTCTCCGCAGCAGGTACAGCCTACTCTGCCCTTTCCTGTAGAGGGCGTCTGAGTTATGAGTCCAGTCCAGTTTGTTGTTCAGATGAACACCAAGGTACCTGTAGCTGTCCACAGCCTCAATGTCCATACCTTGGATGTTCAGTGGTTGCAGTGGAGGATGTTTGTGCCTGCGGAAGTCTACCACCAGCTCCTTGGTTCCTTGGTTCACTTCATGTATAAAATGTCTGAAAAGCATGGGCATACTCCCATATCGTCAGTTTACGTTTGATTTTTTTTTAAAGAATTATTCAATAAAATGCTCAATTTTATTGATTCTTCAATAGACCTAATCAGTTATTTTTAAAAAACGCACGTCCAAACCGATTCCAATCAAAATATAGCTATTTGTGGAATCCTATTAATAAAATGTGTCTCTATATTATTTATTTTATTATTAATATATATTATTATATTTTCCCCGGCTCTAACATTGTTTCCTATTACAGTATTTCACGCCTCTGTTACGTTCATTCATGACATCTGAATGTTCATTGAGGTGAATGACTCCCAGATTCCCAGGGGGAGGGAGGGAAGGATGAGGAGGAAACGGGGATGGAGGGGGCCTCCGAGGGGGTGATGATGAAGTCAATAAATAAGGACAAGTGAGGCGAGTCAAAGAAGAGGATTGCGCCGCATTTCACGCGACACGAACGTCCCGACATGTGTCCGTGTGTACAGTGCGTGCTTTACAGTGGAATTCCTGTAGAGAGCAGTAGATAGTTTTAATAAGTGCTTACACCGCCGAGCGCTCCCCTTACTGTACCGGGCATAAGCGGAGGGAGGAGCGAGCGTGTAGTATTTCTTTTTCGCTTCTTTCCCCCCGCTGTCGTTGCAGCCCATCCAAACGCTACTGGAAGGCAACAAAAAGGGGAAACAAACGGCTCGAATCCGCGCTGAAGCTTTGCACGAAGGAGCACTGGGGGTTGTTGTCCGAGCGCGGAGATAATTTGACGGTACGAGGCGCAGCAGCTTGGCCGAGGAATGGGCTCGGAGTGAGGGGACGGGGGAGCCATCCAGCGCTTCTCTACTGCTACACTTGTGCATGAACCGGGGACTTTCTCCCGCTTTATTTCCGCCTCGTATCCCAGCTGGAAGTTGTGTCCAAACCGCGTGGGGAGTAACTGAAGGTGAGTGTCGCGATCATGCCGAAACACGTCCGACGTTCACAGCGTGGTGGGCAGGCAGTTGTTTGGCGGCGCTAGCCTCAGTAGCCCGGGCTGGTTTGACAGATCGGATCAGCAGCGAAGGGTAACGCACGGAGTGGAGTCCAGCAGGGGCTGGGTAATCCTGCTCGTCACTCCGGCACCACTGTATCACTCCGGCTAGCAGTTGTCAGCATACCCAAAGTGATCGTCAGGGTACTGATAGAGCCTTTTTTTTGTTTGCTTTTGTTGCGGTTAATTGTACTGTGTGCAGCTTGGCATTTACGCCTGCTGCACACTGACGCGCGCACGGTCAAACCACGCATGCACACGTGCACACACGCATAGGGGCTG
Source organism: Oreochromis niloticus (assembly GCF_001858045.2). NCBI lineage: Eukaryota > Metazoa > Chordata > Actinopteri > Cichliformes > Cichlidae > Oreochromis > Oreochromis niloticus. The sequence goes on from NC_031973.2 coordinate 5,962,311, forward strand.
ATAGCCTAACTGATAAAGATCAGTAGCTATGACAGGCTACACCTACAGTCCTCCTAAAGGGAGCCTCAAGTGGCGGTTACCTGACCCTAATTTGGTTTCCAACTTTTTCTTCCCTCGGATGTTGCAGAAGTCACAGCCCTAGTCCAGCAATGCGGTCTGTAATCTAGTATCAGTAAGAGCACTGCAGATCAATACTTATTACTATGATTTAAGGCTCTAATAAATTAACTTTAAGTCAGGGGCGTTTCCAGGAGTTATTTATTTATTTTTTTACAATGGGGTGGTGAAGGGGAGGTCCACAGGAAGTCAGTATATTTGATCAGAAATAGGGAAAAAAACCTGTTTATTATATTTTCAGGCTCCCGTGCAGACTTGTGCACTAATGCAAGCAATATTAAATCAAAACTGGTGCTGCACAAGAGTTTAAGCATCATTTTGTAGAGGGTGGGATTTAGACTCTTTAAGTGAAAGCTATGGCCATAATTTAGTAATAGTATTAAAGATTATCATCAAAAGAAGTGTCAACAGTGAAAATAGTTATTATACAGATTGCACTTATTGAGTCATTAATGTGTGATTCACAGCAATCGTGCTGAAGCATATGATTCCACTTTCAATTCTGCTTTATCAACATCAATCTGCAAAAATAGCAATTGACTGTGCAAAGCTATAAAGGTATATGGTGGTTGAGCAAATCTACTGACTGTATGCAACTGCTGGTCTTATCCATGCTCTCATTCATTGGTGGGAGGCCAGTGATATGTCACTGATGGGAGTTGTGTCACTCTGTTTCTCTCTCATGGACACCACAGCCCTGCTCAGGTGATGCAGAAATAAGATTTTAAATCACTGGAAATGATCTTGCATTGCAAACAGTCCTATAGATCAAAACGAGTGTGACAAATGCACTTTTAAGTTTGCAAGATCCTATGTGTGCATGTATTTTGTGCATTTGTGTAAATGTAGCTGGTTACATGATAGTCCCTGTAATCCTTTAGGACCTTTTCTCTTCCTGCTTCTGTCTGTGCACAATTAACGCCCAGTACAGCTCTGATGATCGCTGTCAGATCTGATCACTTTATATCGCACATATCTGAGCATTGTTCTAGTTGATCAGCACATTAAAGCAATTACAGCTGTTAAATGCTCTGTTATGCTGTGCATCCACTAATGCAGTTTGTTTTAGATAAACAGCTGCAGAATAGAGTACAGTTCAATACAGTAGGGTGGTTAAAGACAGCTTTGGCATGAATGCCAAACCAAATGCAAAGTGTTGCCAACTGAACTGCTTAATGATGCCAAGAAACACCTTAATAATGCTTGTTAATATGCAACAGCTCCGACTGACAGACGACAAGCAACACTGACACCTTCATCATCCCCACAGAGCATGTGAGAATCCCTGCTGAAAACAACCACAGTGCACAATTGCAGATCGTTAGTAAATGCAACTGGGATTGTTTCCTGTGCGCACTCACAGCTGTTTGCGTGCAAAAGCCGTCATCACCACATTACAGCGCTATAATAATGAAATCACTTAATGTAGCCACTCTGCTTAACGCCTTTCCTGGGTCTGGATTCTCAGTGGCTTGTGCTGTGCTGATAGAAGGTGACAGTCTAAAAGCTGTAGGCTCTTGCAGTTGAATCCATCAAGCTTGCAACAGAAGCACTTTCTCTGGCTCAGTGAAGCATGTATCAGATAGCAGACTATAAGGATTTTAAACATGCTAACCAGCTGCAAATCATAACATGGAGAGTACATTTGGAAGCACTTCAGAGATAGAGAGCAATTTGCACATCAAAAAGACCTGAAACTTAAAAGTGTATTAGTCATATTTTTGGACGAGGCTCTAAATGACCGTAGAGTCTTGGGATTTTATACAAAAGCAGTCTAAAAGTGTTACTTTATGTCACATGAGGTGATATGACCCCGGATGGCTGCGATTCATTAATCATTAGCTATCAGTTTAAATCTCAGGGTTCTGTCCCTGGGTTGATTATTAGCCTTGGACAAATCCACCATTCGAGTGTAGCTGTGTTCTTTAGAGGTCCATTTAGAGGCTGTGACTGCAAATGGACTGAAAATGAGGTGTGAAAGAAATTTAAGTGATGTTTTTGAGACTCACACTTTTATTAGTGTAAATGTATTTATTTTTTCTATGCAAAGAAGAAAAGCAAATAAGAATTCCTGGCTCTGCTTGCCGACTGATTGTGATGTAACAGGGTTGCCTGAAAGATCACAAGGATGGTGGATGCTCTCTTCTCTTCTCTTCTCTTCTCTTCTCTTCTCTTCTCTTCTCTTCTCTTCTCTGGGGCTCCTTAAGGGGGCCAAGGGTGACCTTCAGTCTCTCCCGGCAGTAAGCACCCCAGCGGGCCTCTCTTTTTCAGACGCTCTTTCTTTTCGTCTTTCTTCCTGGCCTCCTTGCTCTTTTTCCTGCTCCTTATCCCCCCCTTTCCCTTCTCATCATCTACTCCCATCCCCTCCCTTTTCCCCGTGGTGGGGCAGCAGAGCTGAATGCTAAGAAACGTAGAGAGTTCACTTATATAACCTCGACTGTGCAGCTGATGTCCTGGTCTGTATCTGCTGTATAATGATGTCAGAGCTGTCTAGAGAGGCAGAGGGCATGCTGGGTAGGCCAATATGTCAAGAGCTATTCCTGAACCTAGTATGGTGAATGGGTTGAGTCCAAGTTTTCCTTCCGTTTTCCTCTTTTTAGCCTCCTAGAGTGCATTTGGACCTAAATTCCAGGTACTGACTATAGAATTGACAGTCTTGGTAAAGGGTCACAGATTTTATTAGATCATAGATTTTATTAGCATGTGTTATCACATTACTCAGGCACTCTTTTCCCCATAAATGTAAATTCTTGATTACCATAGGACATGTCAGTTATTCACTGGTCTTCACTTTCTCTTTGACTTTAGTTGCCCAACATCTGTGAGCTGACCCAAAGAGTTTTTGCCCTCCACTAATTAAATCATGAATCTAAATCGTGAATAGATTTCATGGATGTTTTCAGCTTTATTCTGATGCATTTTATCAGTAGAAACATCCTTATTCCCGTACAAGTGCTCATGATGTTTGATTCAGTTTGTATTTATTCAAGCAAAGAAATTGGCCTCTTTATGCACAAAGAGAGTGCTCAGATGACTAACCAAACATCCAGCATCTTTGACTGAGTGTGCCTATACATGATTATGCATACTAATTAATGAGTCCAAGCATGCAAGAAAACAAGAAACGATGATAACCTGCATATTTAGATGGACTTTAGGGCTATTGGAGAGTTTGCCAGCCCTGTATAATGCTTACAAATGTAGGTTTGGTGGTAGCTTGGAATAACATACAGAAAACTAGGGATTTGCTCTTTCTTTGTGACAGTGCTGCAAAACATTTTTCAAATCACAGTTAGGTAGCTGATTAATTCTATTATGACACCAGAATACAGAGTTATACTTATTTCTGTCACTTATAATTAATTTGATTAATTAGATACCTAAACAAAACCTGTGCATTTACAATAAATGCTGTGAATCTGTTACCCTTTTACAAGCACTATCTCCCATTTTTTCTGTATAAAGGCAGTCTCGGCACCCCAAAGAGTAGCGTCATTGTTAAAACCTTTTTGTATCACTTTTGTTTTTCAGGGTTTGATTTACTAAAGCTGAATGGGCATATTTATTTATCAGATTCTCAGAAATAACAGTAAATTCACTTATTTACTGAACACACCCAGACTCGTTGCCTTTAATATAAGCGAACCAATTGTTCTTACATTCGTAGTCACTCCCAAAGGCTGTTGGCTCCTAAGCCCTCATATGAGTGTAGATTTGGTCTCAGTGTGGTTAGGGACACAGAAACCACAGAGTTTCCTCCCTTTTACTGACTCAACATGTGACACAATTTTGATACACAGAACTATCAGTGTAGGATTGGTGTCCTCCTCAGTTACACTGTGTGCACATCTAGCTGACAGCCCAACACATTAGTGAGAAACAGCAACGCTAATCCTAATATTAGTGATAGGTGAAAGTTATGTACTGAATACAAAAATGCATATGATGTTACTATCAAATATGAAATTGCCAGAAAAGTGGTAGGCGCATATCTTCAACATCCTTACTGTTAACTACATGCATGTCCTTATAGTTTGGTCATTTCATCAGACTTAAACCCCCAAATAACAAAATGTGTTGAAAAATCTAATAATCAACTGTGAAGAAGAGTAACACACAGAGTTCGTGTTTGTAATTATGTCCAGAAATCAGTATAAGACCTGGATATTTTAATTACTGAATAAGTTGATTATTATTTTTAAATTACTTGAATAACGCCAGACAAACCAGTTTAGTTCAGTTTGCCAGTTTCTAGGCCCCAACATCTTCGCGTCATGTGTTCAAGTCCTTGCTGTACAACACAGAAAAGTGCAAATATATTAGTTTTGACATTTTTGTCCTGATGTTTATCAAAAATGTATTCATATTATTTTTTTCAATTACCAGATCGTTGGTTCGGCTGCAATTTAATAGCAGGCCATCCTGCTGTAATATTTTGGGCACACAGTAATGGTTCTAATGGAAAGTGGCAATTCAGACCTCATTAGCAGAGAAGAATGAGGCTAACCCTCCAGTGTGATGTCGTAGCTGGTTTGCGTGCTGCATTCAGAGGCCCATGACGCTCCACCGCTGATAAGCATGCTGTGTTGGTGAGCACGACAAGAGATTATCACTCTGCTCTGCACCAGTCTTCACACAAACCTCTGGGGGTCCTGCTGTCTTTTAGATACTGCAGCATCTCATCCCTCTAGCACACAAACACACTAGTAGATGTATGACATCAGATGTCAGCCAGCAGCGGGTACCAAGTTTGTGGTTTTCTTTTCTTTTCTTTTCCTTTTTCATAGTGTCGTATGTTTGGGCCCCTCCTTTTCGTCTTCTCTTTGTAGGTTAGGTTTCGTTTTAATGCGTAGTTGGGGTTTTTTTCAGTTGTTTCTGTTAAGCAGTGGTTTCAATGCAGATGGTTACCAGAGGCTCCCCTGCTTTATCTTATTTCTCATTCCCATTGAACCGTCGTTGCTCTCTGCTGCCGCTTCTCTTTGCCAGCTTTTGCTTCACTACCTTCCAAATCACCAGGGAAAATAATAACTTGTAAAATGGCCTTTATTGGACAGAAAGAGCTGCAAGAGTGTTTTACACAGCCGCCTTTCTTTCTTATTAACGCCAGTCAGCTTGGCTCTGCCGGGGTACGACTGGGGCCACTCACAACTAGCTTTTCATCAACGGGAATACTTGGCACCAAGGGCTGTGAGGTTTATTTCTGCCAGGGTGAAGCGTAGTACTTTACGAGGTGGAGTCCATCCGACGTTTGCTGGCACTGCTTTCTCTCTCTCTCTTGTCTCTCTGTGAGAGCCACCTAAGTTTATGCAGATTTGTTGACATGTTGAACAAGCAGTTCCCATGACACTAAAGTGGATACTTACAAAAAAAAAGAATGTTATAAAGATTCGAAGCTTAATCCAGACAGATTCCCTACATGGGCATCCAGGATTAAATGGGCAATAATGCTTTCATTATCTTCGCCCCTGGGGCAGAAGCTAATCAGCTCATAATCAGAGGTCCTTTGAGAACTCCTTGTGTGATTATAAGTCAGTTTGTATGTGAGTACAACAGACGAGGACGCTGAAAATAAAAGTAATCAAAGATAACTGTAAGTTTACTCTAATAATACTCTTTTTGTTGCACAGAAATATTTGTGGTAGCTACTAAAGAGGTTTTAGCCAAAGCCTCAAGAACATCATCAGCACCGTAATTATGATCTTCTTTGAATTAAGTAACACAGATTCAGCTGGTACCTCAGACCTCAGGCACACAAGCCTTGGAGACCAGTTGGCAAACCCCCCTGGCAACCTCTGGTCGCTGCGATAAAAATGTGTACGCCGTAGCTGGTTGGTTGGTGAGTGGTTGCAGGCAGCCAAAGCATTCGCATGGAGGTTTTCTGTGCAGAGCATGCCTTTCAGTGACACATTTTACCAAGCAACAGCATGCAAACTTCATCAAGCTGTGACTGTTACCAGTGTGCTGTGCATCAGTCTCTTACATGTGTAGGAAAAAACCCCAACTGCTCATTTGAACCCCGGAAAAACCCTGCTGATAGCTGTTTTAAATGCTGTCTTAGATTATTTCTAATATCCTGGATGTATCCCTGTACTAAGCATGTGCCAGTTGTCAATTTCTTTATAAATACTAATTTTCAAAATGTCGATTTACTGATAGGCAGCATCAAAACTGATGTTTTTTGTTTTTTAAATTTAAATATTTATTTTTACTTTGGTTTCTGTTTTTTGCCAGTGAACCAGAGGAAGCTTCCTTAGGAAAAAAAAAAACAATTTCAAAGTCCTTTGGCTCTTCGTCACACTATTTTTGCATGATTTGCTGGTGCATAATTGATATGACACAACAAATTAGTCACAGGCATCAGTCAATGTCTTTATTTACCATTAGGCAAACAGCAGCCGCACCATCGTGGCCAATATCAATATTAGGCCAGTGTATCGGTTAATCCCTAAACTGTGCTTATGACACGTGTAAAATATCAGAAAGTAGTTCAAAATGCCTGTCAAAAATGAAACATTGCACCTTTGAAAAAGCTGTTGTGTAAAAAGAATAAAGATCACAATCACAGCTAAATACCTCCCAGCATATGGGAGCAGAGCGCAGCTGACAGGGCTACAAAGCAGTGGAGCCAAACGAACAAAAACTGAACAAATTCTGCTTCCACTGGGAAATTTTCCACGCTTCAACATATTATCTGCCGGGGTAATGAATAACTCTAAGCAAAGAGATGCTTATAACAAAAATCCACAATTACAATTTTGGCTCAGACCCAAGCCTTGATATGGATACTCTGTCCTGCCAGCATTTACTGTACATCACTCAGCATTTCATTACCGCAGAAAAGAAAAAGCCATGAGTACAGGACAGTTTGACCTCCTTTATCCTTTCAGTGTGTGTTTAACGTGTTTGCCTTGCTGCTGCTGCGCTGTATTGTTGAATAGAACTTAACCAGGATTACTTCTTTTGGGAAACCAGGATTTAATTTCTCTATGAAGCCACTGCAGCTTGAATTCTGCTAAAACCCCCTGATTTAGGAGCTGAATGAATGGTCGGCCGTGGAAGCAGGAGTTTTATTGCTCCCTTTTTTTCCTAATCTGTCACGCTTGAGGAAATTTAGATGGACTCGTTCCAACACCTGATGGTTTGGCAAGATTCGAAACACCACCTCTTAATCTTTGTAATTTTATTTATTTATTTTGTATTGGAAGTGAGGATGAGGCCATTACTTATTCCATGCAGTGCTGCAAAGTAGCTACACTTACAGTTGGCCTTCGGGAGAATAGCATGCAGCTTTTCATTAGGGCCAAGGCTTTTCACTTTAGATGGTGTGGAAATAGAAGTGTAGTAATGAGGCCGTACTTTGCTTGTTCTACAGCACCAGCCTTGCTCGTCGGGTGCTTGTATAGTCTCTGAGTTTAACTAAAGTAACCCTTTCAGTATGACCACTAGCCATCTTGTAGATGTTTCCATCTGATTTTATTTTAGTGGGATATTACTCAACAAATAAGAGTGTAAATTGTGCTTGCACAGATAATGTTACAATTGCATTTTCAGTGGTTACATTTGCAGCTGTACTGCAGCACTTACAGAAACAGAATAGAATACCTTTATCTGCCATTGTATGGGTAGAAGGCGAAATTTGGAAGTGGAAGCTATAAACATTCATCATTAATTTCTGCAAATTTGAATATTAATTTAACAATGCTGAAAGTTGAACTGTTTAGTCCCATGCATACATCCTCCTTGCATGTTGCTTTAAAGTTGAAGGTTGGTTGACACCAGACCTTTCGAGCTCTAGTTAGTTAACCTTTTTATATATATTTTTGTCATGTATAATTCAGTGGTACCTATACCATAGCTGCCACTAGTAGCCACTGCAAAGTTGAGATGACTTGTCCAATTTGTGCTGCTAAAAGTTATTTCGCTGACTTTTTTATTGTCACTTCTTGGTATCTGGCCACCACGTCGCTGCTAATCCTCTCCTGTGTGGACTTCCGTTTGTCTCATAATGCTTCTGTGGTAACTGCTTATCTGTTACTTCTGTTAAACTGTTTCAGCTTTAAGTCACTGTTTTTGGTAGCTGTTGTAACATCTTTGGTACCTGCTAACTAGTTTACATGGTCTGCCTCTTTGTGTCTGAGTTGCTGTGGTTCCTAAATACTTCCGCTTTGCAATGATACCACTGGTAGTTGATCAAGAAATATCTAGGAGGGTCAAAAATTCACCAAATCATAATTGCAATCATGTTGCAATAGTGACATCCTATTACGGTGCCATACTCGAATTCGGTGAACTCTATAGAATGAAGTCAAGGCAGACTTTATGGCTGGCTGCTTAAAGATTAAGAAACTTTGTGGCCCACAGCACAAGTACCACTTTGTACCACTAATCCTTCTACTACTGTTAGTTACTGTTAACTAAAAGTCCAATCAGTTGTTGAAATTGTTATTTCTATTTTTCTGAATGAACCATTGATTCTGTATACACTCTGGCTACTGCATCCCTGGTTGGAAATCAGTGTTGTGCAAACACTTCGAAGTACCATCTGCTAAGTATTTGTGAGATATTATTAGGTATTTAAAAAAAGGTTTAGGACTGTGCTTTTAAGACTTATCAAGATTCGAATCAGCTTAGTTATGGCAGGTTGCTCTCATTTCACTACTTTTTAAAGCAACTGCTTCTTAAGCCAGAGAGTGACCTCTAGTTTGGCCATATGTGGGGTTTTCACAGTAGCAGTCCCAACTCCTGTCTGACTGATGCAAATATGAATGTGCATGCAAGATATTCCCCCGGCTAAGGTAGTAGACGTTGGTTTATGTTATGACTGTCTGTGAGGTTAAAAGATCACTTCAGAGTTTAGTTGAGCTCCTTTGAAGTGTGACCGACAGTTACCCACACTAGGCTCTCTGTTATTGCGCGCCGTGCACTTTTCTGTTTGAGGAAACTTTTTTTTTCTGACATCACATTTCCAAACATTTCTGAAGACGTCATTTGCCCCCCTCTCTCCCTGATGGCGATTTTCCCTCCTCCCGTCACAGCGAATGCACCGCGTTTGACAGAAAGTGAAGCCGGCCACCGGCGGAGCGAGGTCAGCTCGAGCCCGAGTGTTTCTGTAAACATTGGTTTGTCAGCTGGTCTGTGATCGAATGATAGTTGTGGAAATGGTCTGTCATTAAACACAGCTGCAGGTAGGTACACTGTGGCTTGTGGAGAGGCTTACTGTTAACAGGAAATGTCAATCACCTTTACAGAAATTTGTTGATGGGTGCTATATCGGGAGTGGGGTTATTAGTCATCTCCTGTTGATTAATATCTCTCCTGCATGTTGACACATTAGCGCAGTTGTTTTTCACACTTGCGTTTTCTGCTTTTTCAAGGAACAATAATATTAATGAGGGAGGATTATTCTAATTAGCTTGCACATTTTAAGAATGTGTTTCAAAACATTTGGATATGTTATAAATACATATTCATATGAAGATAATGGTTGTGAAAAACAGCGTGAGCTCTGCCACTCGGTCCTGAGGGCTTAAAGTATTTTTCAGATGAGCTCTTTAGGGGCTTGGTTCATGCTCATGTGACCTTTGTGATCTTTTTTTTTTCCATCCGAAGCAACCCTACAGGCTTCATTTGCTGATGCTCGCTGTCTATATCGATATAACCTTTTAAAGCTGTTATAGAAAACTCACACTGTGCAGCCAAGCTGAGCAAAAAACCCACATGCCGACTTTGATGCTCTTCTTCATAACGCTGGATTGTAAACTCGATATCCGAAGGTAATGTTTTACAGATAAGCCAATAAATAAAGCTAATAATGGCATTTTAATCAGCAAAGAAAATCTAGTAATTAGTTACAGGCCTATCTTTCCTGTCAGACACTGTGAAATGAGATGATTTTTAGAGCATGTAATTAAAAAAAAGAATATAATTAATTTGTTTGCGTTTATTCTTTTTATATCAGGAATCAGGTTTGCCATCAGTCTATGTTTTAAATGAGTCAAAGGTGTAAACTGAAATGCTCAAAGGGAAATTTGTTCTACTCCACCTGTGAAAATTGCAAATAATGAAGTAAAAGATAGTAGAGCCAGTCTTGTGCTTCCAGTCTTCCCTCAAAACTAAAAATCAATCCAGCGTATAGGAATGGTTATTTTCGAGAAGGCTGCACTGCAAGGTCTTTCGGCTGATTAGGAGTATCCTGTAATTAAATTCGGAAAACTTCTTCAAGAATTACAGAAATTTGGAAGCAGTTTTAGATTTGAAAAACCCACCAAGGTCCCTCAGTCTACACACAGCCTTGCTAGCTTTGCTCAGTTGGAATTTGTGATTAATCCAGGAATCCGCGCAGCATTTTAACTAAGTCTATGCTTCAGGTTTTTTTAAATACCTCCAAGGATGGTTTAATACAGTAAAATATAGATGACAAAAGAGCCCAGCTGATACTGGGTTTCTGGGGTGGATGTCATTACTCATTGATTGCTGCAATGGTGTTTTTGCTGTCCTGGCACAGCACTCTCTCTCTGCTGTGCTTCACTGGGTGAGCGAACAGTGAGACTCGAGAAAGTCACAGAGAGCAGTGGCAGATAGCGTGAGTGAAACTCACTCCTCTCACCCACAACAGTGGTGGCAGATGGCTGCCCCTTTCTGAGCCTGGTTCTGCTGGAGGGTGCTTCCTGTTAAAAGGGAGTTTTTCCTTCCCACTGTCATCTAAGTGCTTGGTCATATAGGCGTCGTCTGATTGTTGGGGTTTCCCTGTGTCATTGTCGGGTCTTTATCTTGCAGCGTTAAAGCGCCTTGTGTATGTTGTACAGTCTGGTCAGCCATGATGCTATTCTGTTACAGGTGCTGCAGAAAGTGAAGGACTGTAAACAGTGGATGTTGACGAATAAACAATTTCACAAAATCATTTGCATTTTGGTCAACATATGTCCCTGTATCGGTATATGTACAGTAGGCCAGTATTGGCTAGTGGTCTGTCTCTGCGTGACAGGATTCGCAGGAGAGTCGAGGAGTGCTTTTCATCTCTACCTGTTAATTTTGCTAGCCAAGCAGCGGGATGGAGAGCTACACGCTGGGAGGTCCAGGGTGCAAAGTTAATGCCAAGCACCCTGAGGCAGTGCATGTGCATGTGTGTATGCGTTTGTACAAGAACCAAGAGACTTTTGGATCTGGCAGCCTCGTACATTCCTCATCTGAATTGTTTCAACTGCAGCCAATCAACAAACGCTGGCACATGGCAGAGATCGGTGTAGTCCAAGTTCATTCAGTTTCTCACTTGTACTGAAAGTAACAGAATTTATGTGTGGGCATGTAGTGAGAGCTGTGTTATATGTTAATGCGTGTACTTGGTTGGTGCTAATAGTATGCGTGGGAATATGTGTGGGCTTGTGTAATTCTGATTCTTAGAGCACAGTGTTTCTGCACCGTCTCCATGTGTTTGATGCCGACGACAGGCTCATGTTTCCCTCAACATAACTGGCCTAGCTAGAAGGAAACTTAATAGGCAAAGTGTGAGGCAACCACTCTGTGATTAGTTTGCACTACCGCTTTGAAGTAGCCTTAGCCTGGCAGTGCTGGACACAGAAATTCTGGCAAGCTGCACGCAAGCATTGCACACTTGCACAGCCACTCAGACAAACTATACGCATGCATGTACGTGCATGCTTTCACACCAGCATCTAAAAACCGGACATGCATGTTCACAAACACATGCAGACAGCTGTTCTTAGTTACGACGTCGTCAGCTTCAAATTTTATAAATCACTGCCCTTTAATGAACACATGTTCACATTCATTTGCCTTTACTACTGACGCTGGCCCTTTTTTATGTCTCATTTTTTTTATTATGGGTTAGCGATCCACCTCATTGATTAGTTTGTGTTTTAAACATCTGCATTTCATAATCGGCGCGTCGCTAGTTTGCACAGATTTGTGTATATACACAAAGGTACATCCATTTCATTTTTCCGCTGGCCGACCAGCTGCCTGTTTGTACAGCTCTGTCCAAACTGTCTCCAGTGAGCGGCTAGTTCTGTGCCCAACAACAACTGTTCGGCTTTGTTTATTGCAAGATGACACTGGATGGCAAAAGCAGCTGCCAATAGCCCTGTATGACAGAAACAGCTTCTTGTATTGCTGCAACAAACAAACTGACAAAAAAATGTCAGTTTGTTTGTTTAGGATTACTTTGACATGGGTAAACTGTGTACCATTGCAAAATTCTCAAGCTGTTTTCTCAAACTTAGAAGAGAAGACAGTGAATACTGTCCAGTCCTGAGCATGCAGAAAACACATAAAACGCACCAGAGAAACATCAACAAGAGCAAACTGAAAGTACGCATGTAGCCCCATGCAGCACATGGATTTTAAGTAAAGCTGTTTTCAGGACTGAACTGATGATTGAAACAACGGATGAGGTGTGAAAGTGAACCGTGAAAATAATCAAATGAGTCCACAGATGATTTATAGATTTGTTTTTAGGGTGGTCCAGGGTGACTGACGAAGGTGACAAGCCGGCAGGCCCCTGAGAAGAAGCTCCAATTGCTGCTTGTGTTCTCTCACTCGTGTCCCTGACCCTTGTCCAGGTTGGACGGGCTCCAGCTGGTCCTCCGAGCGAGCGAGCGAGCTCTCCGTACTTTCACATCTGTAGCCCTGTTTTTGTGCCAAGGCAGGCAGCGCTAACCCCTCTGACCTTCCATTCGGGTTTGTGTGTGAGAGGGAGCGAGAGCTGTAAACAGATGACATTACAGTGAGGAACTGGCATAAAGGGAGAAATGGTGCCAAGACCGTGTGTTTGTATTATGAGTTTGTTTATTCTCTCTGTGTTCATATCAGGTGTCATGTAAAAATACATTGTTAACAGTCTATTGCTTCCCCTTGTTATTGGTTGTGTGCGCGTGTGTGTGTATGAGTGTGTCAGACCTTATCTGACACAAGGGATTAGCAGACTGAAGCCAGCCTCTGGTCTTCTTTAGCCTCCCTGCCTGCAGAGGTCCATCTGATTCTTGTTGCCTTGCTGTTTTGGGTTTATTACCAAAAACGACACGATTTTTTGCAATTCCTTTTAAAGTAATCAGCATCTGGGACATGCACCGGATATCCCCCACTGTATCAGTACGGTGAACTATAAACTTGAATTTCATTTTGGAATTGAGGACAAAGTCAAAGGGAGCCAAATCTGGCGTGTAGGGCGGCCAACATTTACGTGCATCCAGCTGCCTTTGTGCCATAATTACCCAGTTGAGCGTTCTCCTTCAGATGCTGAAGAACGTTAGAAAGTCTTGCTGTTGCAGTCTGACCCTGGGGGGTGGATTTAAGCTGCGCAACCCTGTTAATGTCAAAGAAAATGCTGTGTATTTTTTGGGCTCGTGCCCCTGATAGTCTTCTTCAGTCCTTTAGACTGCAGCCTCTTCTACTGCAAACTTTGCATCCTGTTTTCATCACCAGTGATGATCCTCAAGGCAGGTTTGCTGTCAAAGAGCCCTGCAGAGTAGGTTATTAGACAGGATACTGACTACCAAAGTTACTGCGAGCACCTGTTGTGTGGCTGTGCACTTCTCATAGCTTTTTATGAGGAATTTTTAGAATGATTTGCAGGCATCATGATTAAAAAAAAGTTTTTAAATGTGCAGTTTTTAAATAGTAGCCAAATTCCTAAACAAAAAGATCAGGCTGTGCACTTTTATTTTATTTGGCCTCTTTTGTCATTCGCGGAGGAATCTGTTTTGCCTGCACAGGATTCAGATTAACTTCACGTAAACAAGGGGTTCACAGGAAATGATACAGCGTGCAGCCCAGCCTTTGTTAGTGTTTGCGATCTTATCTTGATGATAACAGCCTCACTCTGCTCTTACCGTCTATCAGACTTCAGTCACAAACAATGGTGGGTTAATGAAATGTAGTCTGTGCACAACTAAAAGCTCTGATAAATGTTACTTTGAAAAAATAACATCTCTCCCAGCTATCCTTGAAAGCAACTTCTATTTTTTACTAATTTGGGCAAACTGTACCTTTAAAACTAACTCGCAGCAACTGCGAAACATGCAGGAAAAGTTAGATAGTAAGCACAGTGCACTCGAAAAACTCAAATACAGAAAACACATTAAAACAACTGGTGGGAGGGGGCCATTATGTTTTATTACTGTATTTAATGCCATACTGTATGTTCATCGTTTTGGCCTAATGCGAGTCGATTGTATGCTTCAGAAATGCAATAAATATGTATTTTGTTTTTGCATCCAACTGTTGTGCCAACAGATTTTATTATTAGAAATGAGCACCAGTGTATTTCCAGCGAGTGAATAATTGATTATTGAACCGTTTCTTTGGGAACAAAGGCCTCTCGCCATGCATACTGATGAGCTCATACAGTACATGCGCCTGCCGTGCATAGGGTACACACATTTCCCATAAAAGGCCACTCAAAGATATAAAACTGTCAGCAGTTGAAGCAGAGCATGGTCTGGTGCTGTACTCTAGATCACGTTGGTATACGTGTTTGTCTGTGCAGGCTTTGGTCCTGCGGCTCACTGCTGCTTCAGTGAATCAGAGTCCAAGAGCTTCTTTACTCTAGATTAGAGAAAGGAAGGAAATTAGAGAGAAAGAGAGAGCGAAAGCTGAAAATGGGTCAGACATCTAAGAGCCAGGCATTTCTTTTCTACGATGGGTGTCAAGACATTATCCAATTGCTTCTCTTTCCTCCTTTATCTTACTTTCTCTTTCTGTCTTGCATGCTCCCCCCCCCGACTCTCCCACTATTCCAGCCAAAGAAAAGTGCAAAGGGAGGAGAAAGTTATTATGCCTGGCATGGCTGCAGAGGACGGCCTTTAATTTGGACACAACCCAGCTGATCAATCTCCTCATTGGCTCGGTTACAGCACTGTGTGTTTGTGAGTGAGCGTGCGTGTCCAAGCCCATACGTAACAGCTAAGCTTTTAAACTATGCAAACCAACAGAGTGTTCCAAAAGTAAAGCACACTGGATTAATTCCATGTGGAATTGACTTAACTCTGTAGACAGAGCCGTGGAGGAACAATGAATTGGATTAAATCTGGAATGAGCGTTAGCGGAATAAATGTTGCAACAAAGTCAAAATAAAGGACCATCGGATGCATGTTTGGAGTTCTATAGATGCTGATGTTAGACCGGGTCAATGGGTTTGGAAAGAGGGGCTCTTGAATGCACACACACACAGATGGAGGCATGCATTCATTCTAATTTACATTTAAGTAACTCTGCGTGATTTGCATACTGTGCAAACATATGGACGTGATTCAGCGGGTGGTTTGGCAAAGAGGGAGAGCCTGCAACATTTCCTTTTGAGGCTTTTCTCTGGCATTGACAGCATTTAGCTGACTTCTTTTAGGAAGCATTAGTTATAAATGCATGACAGCAGCTTTCCAAAACAGCAGCCTCGGTCCCCTTAGAATTCATTTTAACAGGAAATCCCCGAAAGGAAACAATAAAGTTTATTCATAAGTGTGCTGTAAGGAGCACAGGGTCAGTTATTTTCTTTTTATTCTAGTTAATTATTTTGCCAATAAAATGCAATAAAATGTTTGCAGTTTTTTTTTTTTAATTGAAAATAACTGTTTGTTAAAACAGCCAAAAGTGACGTTCTCCAATAGCCGCTTATCAGTACCAGCACCTCACAATGAGGCCTGCTCCCACAGGAAACATCACGGATAATGTTGTAATTCCAAAGCACTTACGTGACGTCACAATCGTGGAGCAAAAAAGCCAAACAACATGCTCAGTTTGGCCACAATATACAGGATATGCTGTTTATAAACTGTATTTTGTATTAACTTCACTGCTGTTTGCTTGCTTTCTTAATACACAGCATACAGCCGTGTGCAGCACTTCATGCATTTGCATTAAATGCCACTGTCTTTTTTATAGCTGGTTTTTTTTTTTAACTTAAAAAAAAATTAGGACTAACTGCTTTTAGGCAAAGCGGCCACCATATTTTCATGTGGAAGAACTTGATGCTTTTTAAAATGTCAAGCTTTGGATAAATGGCTCGCTACTAAAGCTGAGATTTGTCTAAAAAGATTAACAGTCCCCACAGAAGCTGTCATCTTCTTTTATTATTGCGTAGATAAGCATCACAGTGTGCTTGCAAAATATTGGTTTGCAGGACCGGCATACTGATTTTTTTATTTTAAACTCGAAGACCGAAAAGCTCATGGCGAGAAAATGGAACAATACTTAAACCTGAAACAGCTTTGTGAGAAAACGTAATAGCGTGTTAGTAAATATCTTTTTATGCGGTCTTAGGATGATTGCAGAGCAAACAAACAGACTCGTACTCGCTCCCTTTTCCATCATCTGCTTTTCTGATGGACTTTTGATTGAAGAGCAGAAAGTAATGGCATTTTATTTTTCAGTCAGGGCAAAAGTGAATCGAGTTTTCTTGATGTTGTGTGACATATTTTTTTTAACATGAGCTATTTTGCTTTTCTTCTGGAAAATAAAATAAAAATTACAACAATAATCAGGGTAAGAGCTTCCTAATAGTTACAGTATTTATCATTGGGTTTATCCAAGGATTTAAAGATTCTTTGTCATTATTCAGTCACATAACGATATTCTGTGTGGTAGTTCTCATCTTTAAACCAGCTGATACTGAACACAGACAGAACCCATTAAATAAATAAACACAATAGGGAAACATTATAAACAATAGGTAGCATTGTAGTTACATGCTGTAAAGTGCATGTCCCCGTCTTTTTAGGCATGAGGTGTGAGCTCTGGGGAAGAAGCTGACCCTCAGTCTGATTCTTGTTTTTTTGGTCCTAGACTGTCTTCGAGATGGCAGCGGGACAAACAGCTTATTACCTGGGTGGGTGGAGCCATCATCTGGACAGGGCCAGCATACATTGTCATAGAACTGGGAGAGGAATTCCTACAATCCCCATTACTGTTCTGACTACCTACCTTTGCATACACTCATTGGGAACTTCATTAGTGACATCTGTTCATCTCCTTGTTAACACAAATATCTTATGAGCCAGTCACTTGGCAGCAACTCAACGCATTCAGGCATGTAGACATGGTCAAAATGACCTGCTGAATCTTAAACAGAGGTTCTTAGAATTGGGAGTAAAGATTAATTATGTGACTTTAAATGTGGCATGGTTGCCAGATGGACTGGTCTTAGTATTTCTGAAACTGCTGATTTACTGCAGTTTCAGAAGAGAAAATATCCAGTAAATTGTAGTTTTCTGGGTGAAACTACCTTGTTGATATCAGCTATTAGTGGCAAATGGTCAGACAGCTTCATGCTGACAGGCAACAGCAACTCAAGTAACCAGATGCTCTTCTGCAACCAAGATGTGCAGAGGTGCATCTGTGAATGCCCAACATGTTGACCACACCAGGTTCATTCATCCTAAAAGCATAACATGTAGTTACTGTGCTAAAATATGGAAACTCTGCCCCAACTCAGTTATATCTGCTATATCATCTTCCAAACATAAGAAAATCGTTAATAAAGCTTTATTGATAAAGCTTCCATTATGCATCTGGGATGAAGGGGGCTTGTGTTGTATTCATTATGTGGTGAGACTCAAGGAAGAGGAAAGAAAAAAGCCTCAAGGAACAGCTAATATTGTTTAATGCTTTTAAAACTGCCGCATACATAATCTGTTGTGAACATCTGCTGAACCTTGAAATCAGGCATTGACCTCTCGGTGTGGCTGTGTGTTGCTGTGCACTAAAGCATGTCACAAGAATGAAGCTCATGTGAAGACATGTTACGCTGTTGAGGAAATAAGTCAGTCTCTCTCAGGCTGACAAGTTAGAAAAAGAGCATTTTTATTTTTTCAGTTTACTGCTCCTCTTTGTATCATCTGTTTTTTTTGTGCATCACGATCGTTTCAGAAAGGCAGGAATATTAATGAGAAGCTCATATACTGCCATTTGTAATCTCTGCTCCCTGCTTATCTTTTATTTGCTCAGACAAATTACTGAAGTAATGATGTTTGGCTCGGGTGATATTTTTATGCCTGTATTTAAACACCACAGCAATAGTAGTGCAATAAAGATGCAACTGCTAAAGCCGGTTGTTAGCTATCAAAAATAGATTAATCGATGCTGATAAAGAAATGCGTTGTCTAATACTCAGTGCAATAAAGCCTTCCTAGTATGCGTTACTCCATGTAAGTCCTTTGTTTTCTTTAGCACTTAGGCGTTATCCAATGAGCTTCAGGCTCTGTGGATTTTCTTTCTGTGACATTTCTGAATAGCATCTTCTTTTTGTGTTCCAACTCTTTAGAATAAAGCACCGGGTTTTCATATATAGCAAAACAAACCAAACAAAAAAAGAAAATGTGGAGTGGTGCTGTCTCAAGCTATAGCTTAGCAGGGTGCTGGCCTAGCTCACCTGATTCAGCAGTTGATTATATGGTAAAGGGTACAGTGTGTGTGCCCCCTACCCTCTCCCTGATTTCCAGTCTACACTCTAAAAAAACTCTAAAAATAGCCTTTAATTCTGTAATATGTTTAACATGTTGATCCTGAACGCAGCTCATTGCTTTAAGTCAGTTTTGGAGTCTGATTGGTCCTTTATGTTTTTTGATGAGCTCAGCCCAGTGCATTGTGGGATATGTCGCATGGGACGTAAGACGCTGCCGAAGAGTTTGCTGCAATGACTGCTAGCGTTGTTAATAAGTTAAAGCTTGGTACGTCTGGACCCTTTGTGCATACCAGAACTAGAATACGACTCAAAATAAAGTATCATTAATTACAAACAACAACTTATTTCTCTGTCTTTTTTAAATAGAGTTTATAATGTAGGTTTGCTGTCAGGTTTACGTCTTCTCTCTGCCACCTGTGAGGATGCATATTTATCCCTCCCCAAGTCCTAAGAGCTGGCTTAGCATATGGATTAACTGAAGAATCAAATGCATGGCTGCCACACTCGATCATCTCAGCCAATAATGATGAAGGTTGCAGAAACGTACATTTCTTCAACTTAGAGCTGAGTTATGGAAGAGGTCCGTTGTGAAGTTGTGCGTGATTCAATGATGGTACAATAAGCATCTTTTTTTTCCCTTTGATTAGTCCATGAGTGGAATGACTTTCAAAATGAAGTAGTAAGGCTTGGCCTCTCTGGTTCATTCTGTTAAAAATTAAAGGCCTTTAATAGACCTCCCTGCTTTACAAGCGTTAGGTAGCACCAACTAACTGCTTCTGAAATTAGTTCACTGAGATTAGGTGTGGTGAGGTCTGCTGTAAGTTCTTAGGTCCATTATTTTATTGGCTACCACTGGGAGGAGATGCTAATGCTGTTCCCAAGCCCTGATAGATTGGGGGTGGGTTGCATCACAAACCTGGACAATAAGGAAAACACCCAGATCCACCTGCTGTAGCGACCCTTTGGGAAAAAGGAGTAGCCAAAAGTACCTTTTAGGTTATTAGCAGTCACCGTGGTTTTTTGTGTGTGTTCCCAGCATAAAATGAAAATAAAGAGTATCAATCCACGTAGCCTCTGCATATCTTTATATTTTAATTTGTGCAGCAGCAACAGCTGTGAGACAACATCTAACACCCAAAGGCCACCATTTCTGTTCGGCATTCCCGTTGATTGTGCCGCCAGCAAGCTGTTTTTTAATGAATAACTTCATCATTATCTTTTCAGTGCAAGATATGATTTTATGTGTGCTGCCTGTCAGGTCAAGAGGAAAAGTGTCAGCGGTGATGTGCGTCTGCGACTGAATGTCATCAGATAATGATACAAGCTATGAAAATGCATCTAGTATGCCAAACAGAAGATTATGATGTAATGATACCAAGTGTGTTCTGTTGTGTGTGGATGTCTCAGTCAGAGCTTTGAACGTATTTCTTTACCTGTCACAAGCTTTTGTCACATTGTTAACTACACTCAGCAGGCATCCTTACTTTGTTACTCTCTTGACATATAAGCATGTGAACATATTTGTGTGTATGTAACAGTAACTGCCTTAAAGAGGATCCTGATGTTTTGCACTGTTGACATGTTGTAGGCCTTCTTGTAGGAGTTGTGAAGCTTGCCATGTCATTGGCATATTTTCTGACTACATTCTGGTTGAACTATTGTCTTCATTTTCAGAAACTCTCATGCATTCATCTTAGCCTTTAGCCCCTCTCATGTGATGCTGGAAAACAGACTTTTTTTGTGCTTGTTTCTATTTTCACACAGTACACAGTAATGTGGGCACCACCCTCTGCACCCCCTCCACCTCCCACAGGGTGTGAGATACAGCATCTTATGAACATGGGCATGTGTTAAACATTTTTGCAGTTTATATACAATTAAATGCTAATAGAGTGGGAGGCTGGAGAGTTGGAGGGAGTTAAATAGCTGAAAGCATGCAGCCATGCAGAGCGAGGATACAGAGGTCAGCACAGTTGTGTGCAGACTGCGTGTTTTAGATGCATCGCCTATGGGGAGAGATAGGCCATGGCTATACATGATTAGAGCGTGCGTGGAACTATTGTGAGTATAAATTTACTCCTATGCCTATCTGAGCTATTGCGAGGCTCAATTATCTGCGGTTGTTCATCCATGTAGCTGAGTCCCATACTCTTGCATGTGCTGCCTGTATGTATTAATTAATCACTTCAACCCCCCTTTTCACGATTAATCTACCAATAAAAAAAAAAAAAAAAGCTAAATAAAATCAAGCCATCTTGCGTTGGCGTTTTTATCTGACTGAGTTTGTGTTGTCCGAAACACAAACACACACAAAACGTTATTTAATTTGCTTCTACCAGATCACTTCAGTTGATCTGATATAAAGGGCCTGTTCAGAATAAAACAACTCAATGTTAAATATAATTTACTTTAATGGTCATATATCAAGGCCAGCACTATTATGCTTATAGCCTTTAGAAAAAGTGCAGGTATGCCTAGCGTGAATGCTCTTTCTCAGCTTGCTTTTTACTTGCCGTTCATCAGCATCGCCACGAGTTTGCAAGTACCTTGATGGTATTTGTTGAAGCATCAGGGGTAATTATTCAATTTTGCTAATGCGACTTCAAGTGAGTGTAGAAAGTGATAAAAATATTTAACTTGGCCGAGATGTCTGTTAATATTGCCTGGGGTCTTTCGTTTAGGTACAGTAATATGTGTTAATATTGAAAGGTCTTGCTGTACAAAGTGTAATGAAGTCAAGCAGCCAGTAAAGTGAATACCTGCATAGTGTACTGGAGAGCTGTATACTCCATATACCTGCCCGTTGAGAGTTCTGCAAGATTCATGCTATAACGGCGAGTTGATGCCTTTTGGCCAAAGAATCAAGATAGACAATTCATTTGGTTGAAGGATTAGACTGCTAAGCTTTTTAGTGGTAAGCTGGTCACATGAAGATCTAAAATTGGTTTTGATAGACAAGAAAACCTTGCCCCTCCTTTGGGGATTTTCCTCTCTTGAACTCCCAGACTCCTCCCATATCATCCCTGACTTAGCAGTACATGCATGCTTCAGTGGCCATGTGGATTTGCTTGTGCTCGAGTTGTGGCCGTCTGTAGGATTTGGCTCACAGGATTCCTCTGAAAGCCTTTTCACTCCCTGGAACGTTTGGCCTGGTGAATGTTTTGCTTTTGTTGGCAACGGCATGAAGAATCACAGATTGTCTCTTCTGATTGCAGAGTCTGCGAAGACCTGTGTTGGGATAAAAGCTGTATTCAAATCTAAAGAAAGGGCACTGAAGTGAAGGCAGCTGACAACCAAGGTAAGAGAAAGTTTTCATGGCTTTGTGTACAACGCTGGCGGCTTGTATTAACTGTCAGACTTCGTCAATGGGATCTGTTAGTGTAATGGTACTGTGATACATTGACAGTGAAAAGCCTGGTTGGTGGTTGGTGTTACTTTTCCACTGGAACACAGTGTCTCATTTCCACAGGTGCAGAGTTGATGGGGTTTTTGTGGTTGTTTTTTCGGGAGACTTGGAAGAGTTCTGTATACATAGTACATATGAACTGTACACTTATTGACTGACACTGACATGTTTGTCAGGTTCCCATGGTTTCCACCTGTCAAGAATGTCCAGAACATTGGAAAACGATCAAAAATAATCCATCCAGAGCGTTTCCTCATCTTTCCAGACGAGCTATGTTAGCAAACCTGATTCTGTTTGCCACCTAAGCACCTCAAGGGTCACATGTGTTGTATGAACAAGCTCCAGACTTCATTTACAAAGCAAATTGCGTGCTAGATAGTTTTGCATTTTGCATCGCTTAATGATTCTTACATATGATCCTGTTTCCTGTGTATGCAGCTTTTTCAGTGTGGCAAATGAAAGAAACTACACTTTGAACATGCCGTTTAAGAACAATAACAGTGTGCATTATGTGTGCTATGCAAACACACTCTCAACTGGTGCAACA
The DNA here is from genome assembly GCF_001858045.2 of Oreochromis niloticus. Taxonomy (NCBI): domain Eukaryota; kingdom Metazoa; phylum Chordata; class Actinopteri; order Cichliformes; family Cichlidae; genus Oreochromis; species Oreochromis niloticus. The sequence goes on from NC_031973.2 coordinate 5,984,793, forward strand.
TCCCTGTAGGGTTGTGGAGGGTTGAGAAATCACTCAGTCTTGACAAGACAGTAAATGTGGACATGGTGGAATTAACCTTGTTCTGCAACACATTTTCTGGGCCAGCTTTTCTTTTTTGTCTGCTGGCAGCAGGTCAGCGTATCGTCTGACACTTTACAGTGCTGAAGTTGCAACAGTCAACGATTTTCCCCAAGAGCGGTGTCTTGCACAGTGTTGGACTTTTGCCTTTTATCATAACTGCTGTTCACATGTTAACATGCTGTGCTTCACTGACAAGTCATGTCTTTAATTCAAAGCGGCGTTCCTGATGACTGATGATCCCTTTCTTGCTTTATGCATGTTCTCACTGTCTAACACCGCACTGGTTGAAGGAATAATTGGTCGAAGTCTGCTGAATCCTAATCAGGTTTTGAGTCTGATACAGAAGAAGTAAAAGTGAAAGATTCATATGTAATGACTTCTGTTGGCTGAGGAGTAGGAAACAATCAAGCTTTGAGCTGCAACCTAATAAATGTTAACAGCCTGTGTCTACAATCGGAAAGTGAGAGTAACCGCATATATAATGTTGATTAAATGCGTGCATTAAAATGAGAGCTGGAGGCTGCTGACATTTCCAAGCTTTTATTTCTTTAGCTACTTTCTCCAAATGCAGGTGGTCCCAGGTCAGAACTTGAAGTTGACAAGCTTGAATTATAGATTTGATATAAATCAGAGATTAACATAGAGACTCTGACATGTGGAACTGATATGGTGTTATTAGGGCCAATGTTTTTCTGGGGATTTATAACTCAGTCCGTTTTGTTGAACTGCACAATCACACACAATCGGAGGGCGGCTTTGGGCACTGCGGTGTCGATCTATATCTTTCTTACTTTGGCTGATTACTGTCATCACTTTGCAGAGCCAAATTTCATTTTGACATTTGGGATAATGGCAGGAACATGCTTCTCTGCACTGTGTATAAAAACATTCATACTGTAGATTAAGGGTAGATATAAAGCAGAGAAATTCAGGGTCCAATCATCTACAGCAGCTAAAAGCATTGAATTAAAATTGTTAAAATATGTTGGATGAAATTTTAAATAAGCTAGGGAAAAGTAGAAAGAAGTTTGAATATGTTTGGAGATCGTAATGTCTATATAGCCGAATCATCCAGGTTTGACTGTGTGATGGTGGGTGCCACAGCTGGATGTGCTTCTCTTTTGAAACCTTACTGCACATTGCTACGATGCCACACTGTTGATTGTTTAGTGTGGGAGCACTCCTACACACCTACATTGATCTGAACACTTTTGTTTCCTTTGTACCAAAAAAAAATATAAAAGATGTGTGATAGCATCTGGTTACGTCAAAGAGCTAACTAGCATCATAATTATTAGAAAGTTATCATCTGCCGCTTCCCCATTTCTATAGTTCTCCAAATCTGTGTGTATTGTTAGTTGCTTTGAAGTTCTTCCTCTTTTTGATATGACATTGTTTGAATTTACCACATACAGAGGGATAGTTACCCCACCTCCTACTAGCTTTTTAAGGTATAGTTACATAGTGAATAGGACATACAATGGTCATTTTCGGTTGGATTTTATTGTACGAAAAGCTGAGTCCATTCGCCTGCATCACACTTTAAGATTTGTTTTAGTGACAGCAATAGTAGGTTTTGTAACAATCAATCCATCCATTCATCCAACCATCCATGATCTGCCGTCATCTGTGTTTTACAAGGGGCAATAGTCCAGGCAGAGATACCCAGTAGCAGAAACGCCTTAAATACCTTACCTAGGAAGACACCCTGGTTAGGTGCCTGAACCACCTTGGAACAGTGGCTCTCTGAGGCCCTCTTGAATGATAAGCTCTTTCCTCTGTCTCTCAGGCAGAGCCCAGACACCCTTTGGGTACAGACTGATAGAGTGAGATCACAGCAGAAATGAGCTTTCGCAAGAGTAGGTGAGAGTAGGACCGTAGATCGACTGGTAAATCTGCAGCTTTGCTTTCCTGCTCTTCACCACAACAGACTGATACACACTCTGCGTTATTGTTGTGTCATGTCAATCTACTGCTCAAGTCTCACTTGTGAGCAAGATCCAGAGTTACTTTAACTCATCTACTTGGAAGAAATAGTTAGATGTTGTAAGAAAGACTTCTAATAGCTTAAAATGTGTCAAATAAAGGGCGTTATTACTTCTGCGTCATTACTTCTGACTAAAAAGGGTGGAAGTCATTACTGATATTTAGGTGTGGCACTGAGATTATGTATTTCAATTGCATTTTGATTAGAAACAGAATGATGACGTGACGCACATTGTAGTAGGTATCAGTGCAAACATACCAAGTGCATTTTAGATGCATAAAAAAAACTCCTTTCTTAAATGGGCCTGCCTTCTGACATAAACTTGAATCAACGCTCTTGAATCAAATGGTCAGGTTTGCTGGCTGTGTGAGAACGCAGATTACCCATAACACACAGATAAACTCTGTAACAGCAAGATAAATATCTGTAGTTGACAGAGCCTACCGCAGTTTATGAATTGTAGTACTGACTAAAAATGAAACGCCTGGTGTCTGAGTGTTTTGTAGTTTGCTAATTGCTATTAAACCAGAAACCACAATGCAATCCTTTTCTAATTATAGTCAATTGACTTTTCTGTTGTGCTGTGCCGAGCGACTAAATCAAAACAAAGCAACCTCTGTCAGCGGATTGAGCGTCGGGCATTGCCTCTGTATACCCTCGTGGCTCTCAGGTGGCAGAGAGAACGAGCAGAGCCACTCCCTCCCCATCTGTCGTGCCCGTCAGGGGAATCACCTTCTCGCTCTGGCACACACTTGCAAACAGACGCACGCACACACACACACACACACACACACACACACACACACCTGGGAATGCATTCACAGCTACAATCATAAACAAGCGCAAGCACAATCAAATGAGCATCCACAAGCTCACAGTCGCTGATAAAAGAAATGGGACGCATTCCGATTCACGCAAAGATAATCTGTGAGCTTTGCTTATCTGCAGACAGGATGTACCTGGGGATGTGTAAAGCAGGATAGGCAAAGTGTGAGTGGGCTGAAAGCCAGTGGCTGAATTGCTTTTTTTTCTTTGACAGTTTGACTCACCACCTGCCTGGGTAATCCCAGCGTTCGCTTTTGGACAACTCGCGTACCAAGCAGCAGTTTCACTTTGATTGAATTGAATTCGTCAGATGGCCATTCAGGCCTTTGCTGCCACTAACGGGAAGACGTAAACTGTATGACAGTTAAAGCTGCGTAGAAGAGAGACACAGTGACATTTAAACTGAAACCATTTCAGTCAGACAGATGAGCGTTCAGGCTGTCTCTGTATTAATGCTGTCTCCTTTTCTGTGACATTTGAATGAGCTTTTTTTTCCCTCCACATTGGTGATCAATAAAGTAACTTAATAACCTGCCTCGAGACTCTAGGATGTCTGGACAGAATAGAGTAGCATCAATTTAGTGCAGTTTTATTCTGCAAGGAAGCAAGGAATTCATTTAGAAAGACAATTATCAAGCATGCTTCCAAAATCATTTCCAGGAACAATGGAAACAATAACTGAATAATGACACTGGCTAATACCAGGTGTGGGTTTACCTGCGTTTTGGCTGGAAACATGGCTGGGTGTCAGCGAAGCAGTAGAGACATGACACTGTTATCTCATTGTGGGTTTTTTTTCTTTCTTTTTGTGCAGCGCAAGTGCTCTTTGCTTTCCAGCATATGGCTTTATTGTGTTGTAAACAAGGGGCAGCTATAATGTTAGGCTGCAGCATGATCGAGGTAGCGTGTGTGGTATTTTATGAAACTGTGTGGTTTTTAGGACGGCTCTTTCATTCACTCACAGGAAGTGGTTTTTGCCTCTTTTCTGCAAAGCACAAAATGTTCCTCTTTTGCAGGTCTCTTGATACTTATTTCATTCATTTCTTTGTGATCACGCCAACATCTGTATTAAAGACGAGCTCTGCTTGGGGTCAAAGCGGAAAAGTGCAAACCGCAATTGGTAAAGATTAAAAAGGTTTTGTGGTGTAATGTAGCTACTCCTCAGGGCCGTGTTTGTATTTGAACTGTAGTTTATTGGTGCTGCACAGAAAAAAGATAACGTGAACTATATATTAAATATATTTTACCACCACAGCCTGTTTAGATTGTCTTTTAACTGCATTCTTTTCATTACATTGATTTGTACTGCTTTGTTGGAGACACTGAAGATAACTGGCACAATGGCACAACAGGGAAGGAAATAGGACTCAGCACCATCTACTCTTCTTCCTGTCGTTTGTTTGTCGGCCCAACTCCAGTGCTAGACTTTTAATCTTCATATATGAAGGTGCTCTAGTTAAAAGTTAAAGTCCAGAGAAGCCTGCACTCAACGACATGCACTCGCTCACCCTCCGAAATGCTTACTGTGTGGCCCAAATGCAAAATAAACAGACCAGAAGAGAGACACACCGGGAGTAAGAAGTAACAAGAGCGGGAGAGCCTTGTTCACATACACTAACTAGCCATTTCATTAGGTATACTTTGCTAGTATTGAGTGGGAGCCTGTTTTGCCCGTAATTCCTCATGGCCATATCGACATGACAGCATCTCACATTTGTGCAGGTCTGTAATGTAAATCTCCTGTTTGACCACATCCTAAAGGTACTCTCTATGATTGAGATTTGGTGACTCAGTTTCCTCAGCTGACAGGCGTGGCCGTCGGTGTGGTCTACTGGTGCTGTAGCCCATCTGTTTCAACATTTTGGGCGTATCCTGCATATCTTGGCGGTAATGAGTGGCTATTTGAGTTACTGTTGCCTTGCTATCACCTTGAGGTGTCTTCAGAGATGCAGCAGTAACTCAAATGAGCAGATGCTCTTCTGCAACTGAGGTATGCAGACGAGCATCTGATTATTGCCTGTTTATGGTACTGTTGCTTGTCACCTCTGAACTCTAGCATTAACGAGGCATTTTTGCCCATAGGACCGCTGCGTACTGGGTAGAGATGGTTGTGTGGGAAAATCCCAGCAGAGCAGCGGTTTCTGATATCCAAATGTCTCTGTAATCACACAGTCGCATTAACCTCTGATTTAAATTCAAAACAATAGAAATGTAAAAGTGCAGAGGTGCTAGCATGAGGTTGCACGGTACGTGGTATATGGGAATTTATTCTGCCCGGAAACAAAGCAGAGCAGAATAAATTTTGTATAAATAATAACCGTAATGATAAACTGTTTTTAATACCGCATTTATTAAAAACGTAGATCCCAGCACCATCCATCCTTCTTTTAAACACAGCTGAGTTTTCCTGGAAGATTTTCCACCCAGTGGCAGACAGAATTACACACTGAAAGTGGGATTCATAGGCAGCCAGTGTTAATGCTGATTATGGTCCATTTAACATAGGTTAAAAAAAGAACTCACCTATTCAGCGGAGCAAATAACATACATTACTAAACACAATCCACAGTTTGGATAGCTTGTTTTAATCGAGCAGCTATCACAAAATGAAAATCTGGATCTCATATCATAAATATTTTAACATTTTCTTGGGGGGAAAAAAAGCTGCATCAGAAGACGAAAACCAAAAATAGATTTAATTTTGTAGCTTTAAGTCTTACACAATCTCAACATTTTAACAAACAAATGAACCAAAATGCTTTTGAGAGACTCCGCAAACATGTTTGCATTGACTTGTTTTGCTATCGTGTCACACTGTAATTGAAAAAAATGACGTTAGGCTCATTTAAAATAGGCAGCAGCTCACAGCACAGGCAGTGCAATTTAATCGGCTACAGAGCTGACTTCTCTTTTATTTTCCTCCCGCTTTGTAAGCCATGATTGCAGCCACATGCCGTTGTTCCATTCAGATCACATACTGCAACACTAAGTCTTCATCAGGCTCTTTGAATTGCTTGTCACTGCAACAGCTCCTGTCAGACAGCCAACTGTATTTCCTGGTGTGAAACAGATATGATTGTATCGACTGCTATCCAGTTTCAAAGTAACAATGAGGCAGTTCTTTTAGCAACCCAAGCTGGAAACATTTTTCTAAGTTCACAAGATTCACGGGGAGCTTGTGTTTCCATACAAAGCAGTGGCAGCAAATCTGACAGGAATACAAGTTTCTTTAAATGTTGACATTTTAATGCATCCATATAACAGACAGGTTAGTGGAGTAAGGTTTGTACACTCAAAATAACAAACATACTCGTAGCTCTTTTGCAGCTTTTTCCAAAATAGCATTATGTGTAAACAGTCTGTCATAACTGTATTTGAGTCAAGAGTGTCAAAAACCAGCCTAGGGGCCAGAACTGCTCCACTAATAAAAGTAATTAATTACTCTAATTTGTCTACTTTGCAAAAATCTTGAGCTACCGCCCATTTCTTTATGTTTTCTTTCCAAGGAGCCAGACCCTCTTGTAATTTTTCAAGTGGTCTTGAATAGTTTTCCAGGATTTTTGAAAGTCTTTCAAAGATTTCTTTTGGACATTGGCTGGGATATTTTAGTTTTTTTTGACAAACCTGGACATGTGGAAGATAACAGAAGGAGTAGAAGGCGTCAAAAATATCTACAGCAGATGAAGAGTAGCTAAAAGGCATGTCCCTAAGAAACAGGAAAGATGCATTTGGTCCTTCAGTTGATCCACCTGCTGTTAAACGAAACCTCGTCAGAAGTCAGATCTCTTAAATGGAAGGGAAATTTGGAACAAAATTACTTAAGAACTGAACTGAACATCAGTGAAAACAGGTCTTATAGAGTGATTAAATCAAATCTGAAATTTTTGAATCAAATCATCAATAATATGCACAGAGAAGGTCAGGAGGGAAGTACAATGACTACAGCCATCTGTAAAACGGTGGAGGCTTTGTCTGGGTTTGGGGCAGAATTTCAGCAAGTTTTGTTGGAGATCTTGTCAAAATCAATTGAATTATGAACTGTCATTGTGCAATATTTGAAGCAGTTTGTAATTAGAAGGATCAAAAGCAGCTAACGAAGACCCAAAGTTCCAAAGAAGAACTTTGAATGTCCTTCAAGAAGCCTGGAAAACTCTACCTGAAGACTATTTAAATAAATGACAAGAAAGCTTACCTAAGAGAGTTTAAGCTTTGATGAAGAATAAATGAAATCATGCCAAATGTTGACTTTCAAGCTTGTTGAAATTGCTGCATCTATTTCCCTTGCAAAGAACTAAAACAAGTTGTCACCACTGGTTTAAATAAAGGTAAAATGAAATGAATAGTTTCAAGTAATTGCACACATTTGATTTAATGGCTGTTTTATGAATACTTTATACTCCATTAAGCACCAAACCCCAGTTCACATTTCCCTCCTGTTTAGTTCTTTTCACTTAAAAAAAATCAGTGCCCCCTCCCCACTTGTTAATCTTTCCGAAAGTGGTGTCAGTTGAGTCACGTAACAGGTGCAGCAGGCAGTGATATGATCACAAGATCCTGCCCAAACATTTTGGCCCCCCGCCATGTTAAATATGTAGTATACAGTCCAGTCTGTCCCCGTGGTGCCAGAAAAACATGCTCAAAGTACTCAGCCACACCAGACAGATCATTTTGTTACTCTGTCTAACGTTGCCCTGCTTGTGTTTGGTCTCGCTGTCACGGTTCAGCTATATGGGAATATAGATAAAGGTAACATATACCTTGTGATGTCTTTCACCTCAAGCTAAGGACAAAAACATCTGAGCTACTGCTGCTTTACAAGTTTAATGAATAAGCCTTCAGCATGGATAAGAAGCACTGTACATTAAATGTTGATTGGACAGAAAGTAGGTCATTTTGTTGCATAAGCTCCGAGGGAGTACATGCAAGAACATGCTGGCTTATATTTTTCTATACTGAGTGTTTATCACAGCATGTGGTAGTGGTGGTGGAGCGTTAGTTAGTGCACAGTGTTGATGTTAAATGCAGTTTGTGCCATCTGCCCAGAAACTGCATTTCCATGTGGTCACCTCACTGAGAGTCCAAAGAGAAGCCTTTATATATAATGATGTAAAGAGACAGAGAGAAAAAGGAAAGATTTTAAAAAAAGGACAGAGACGTTTGAAAGGGACTTGAGGAAGGGGAAGAGGAAAGAAGTGGCCTGTGACCAGTGGGCAGCGGTAACCAGTTTAGAAAAGGGCATTCCAGCGCTTTTGTTGTCGGGCCACAAATATTCCAGTCTTCCCTTCCTACTCCTTTGCCACACAAGTAAAGTGAACTGTGGAGGACTCCGGCAAAGGCGGGGAAGAGAGAAGACTTTTAAAGGTCTCACGTACAGTGGACATCATTGTGTCCCAACTGTTAGCTCTACACTTTGTTTGGCTTGAGTTTCAGCCATACATGTGTATGAGATTTTATTAAAGACAGACTAAGGAGGAAATTGAGTCCAGCCTCAGAACTTTGTTTGCAGATATGAATGCACACACAAACACCACCTCCCCCACGCACACAGGCCAATGTGCGCTCAAATACGTCGACTATATTCAAATGTTTTTCTTAAGCTTTCAAGCACATAGTGAGGAGATGGATGCAGGAAGGTACTGGCGCACCTTTTGTACTGTATTTGGATGAGTTCCAGGTCACTGAACCGAGTCCTCCACTTTCTCATTAAAGATACAATTCTAGAACCTGAGCAGACTCAGTTCAACATGCCATGACTACTTAAAGCCATATTGGAAGGAGAGCTATAGGAGACCAGGTTGTGAAATAAAGTTGAATAATACTGACACAATTTTTTTAACTTATTGCTTGGTTGAACATTAACTGGTTATATCCATATTACAGAGATGGTAGTAATAAGCCCAAACGTATGGTTCATATTATATTACAAGTCTTATTTTCTCTCACTTTAAAGCCTCTGCTTTGCTTTGTCTTAAAGTTCGCTGTTATAACGGTTGAGTTTTCCCTTGGTGGCATTTTTTTTATTGTTTGATGTCTCGCTAAGCTGCCAGCTGATGCGTTATCTCCATTCTATCAATTGCCCATGTGCCGTTTGGCAAAGTACCTAATCCAAGTCTGTCAGGGTTAGTTTAGCTGTAATTCTGCCAATGTGGTTTGACAAACCTCTGCTGTGTGTATGTGTTTGTGTGTGCAGGTGCTGTCAGAAACTTTGTTCAGCACTTGTCCGTTAGTCAGATAGGCCTGCAGTGCACACGCTTCTTTTTCACTCAAATATTTGCGAATCTTTAAGCTTTTTTTTATTTATAATGCACCAAATCACAACAACAGTCACCTCTAGGTGCTTTAATTGTAAGATAAAGACGGTACAATAATACAGAGAAAACTCGAATAATCAGATGACCCTCTATGAGCAAGCACTTGGCAAAAGTGGGAAGGAAAAACTCCCTTTTAGCAGGAAGAAAACCTCAGGCAGAATCAGGTTTAGGGAGGGGCGGTCATCTGCTGCGATGTGAGGGGAGGAAAATGAGAGAGCTAGAGATTAATAATAACTAAAGTTTAAATGCAGAATGGTGTATAAAAAAAAATCATTATGGCTCATATTTCATTGTTTTACTTTGTGTTGCTAGGCTATTGAGATTAATTAAGTTCATTATATTCGTGTGACCCCACCTCACCCTAGATAATAATCGGTGTGTATGAGTTTCCATTTGGATATTGCTATAAGTAGAATAGGCGACTGATAATTTTGGGGTAAAAGAAGTAAAAGATTTGGGATAAAAGAAATTTTACTCTCAAGCAGAACAGAAAAGAGAAGCGACTGGAGACAAATCTCACAGTGAGTCAACTTTTGAACTATTAGCTGATTGAGATTTTCCTCGGATTTGTTGTGAGGATGCTGGATTATGGGATTGTACAAACGCAGTAAGCAGCTCACTTTGCAGCATGGGTTGTCTGTGGAGTCTACGGTGAAATCCGAAGAAATGATCAGCTCTGTGGGGCGCACCAAAAAGAGTCGGCTCACTGTTTTCGTCCAGCTGTCCATTTCTCAAAGTTATTAAATTCATTTGTAAGAAGTTTACCCAACAAAGTGTACAGTAGCAGCTATAGCAGTGCTTCTTAGTGTTAATAAATGAAGCCCTAATGTGAGCCTGAGTATATACTGATCAGCCTTGGTTATTACACACAGAGTCTGTTTCAAGACCTGGTGGGGTTAGGGTAGCCTAACCCCACCAGGTCTGGGTGTATAAAGGGTCTTGGACTCGTTAACATGGCTCTTGAGCCGTTACTGGGCACTTCTAGCAGGATGGTGGGACACACTGTGCTGCTTAGGGAGTGCCTTTATGATAGGATGGTGGGTGGGTTGTTTTATAACATTGATGAAAGACCCCTAAGTGCAGAACACTTAACTGTGACTAAGTGATCACTGTTACTAACGTCACCTGTCAGGGATTTTAATCTGTGTCTGATCTGTGTGACTGTACATCCCAGTGTGTGTGCACATTTGTATCAATTGCTGTAGCTGACTCTTTATATATGTCTCCCTGTCTGTTTGTAACCCTGTTTGTGTTTGTGTGTTCTTGCGCCGTGTCTCTGAATGCGTCTCATTGTGTTCATCACTGCCCGTGTGTGGACTCCCAAGGCTGTGTGAGTTCATTGTGCGTGTCTCCTCCTGTTTAGATAACGCCAGTGTTCTCCATACGCGGAGAGACAACTGCAGAGGCATACACTATGCATGCTTATGTGGTCAGGAGAAGCCTATGTTTTATGGAACATACTGTACTAAGCTGCTCTGCTGCAGTAAAGGGGTTATAAATAGAAGGTGCTGATAAAGAGTAAGAAAAAGGGGGCACGGTGTGAAATAGACTCACCAAGCCGGTTACTGTTTAAACACTCAGACAGGAGCTTAAGGAACACCAGACTGGGCTTAAACCAACACTACGGTAGATTATATAACCATGAACAAAATTAAAAGCACAAGTATTCTCAGTAGTGACTTTCAATTGATGTGTCTATATTTATAGTTGAGGTTTGGCTTTCATTACCTGACGTATTTATGATTTTTATTAGTGAAGGAGCGCAGAGTCATATATGTTAACTGTGAAGGCTGAAACCACATGGAGGTCTGCCAGATAGGTTCACTGGGGGAACAATTCAACTATTCTTCACCACCACAGTCGGCCAGCCTTACCTGGCATTTGCACCGGACCTCATTTTCATGTGCTGTTTTTGAAGGAGGACCTTTTTCGTCTTTGACTTTGTATGCTTCTGTTGTTTGTACAGTAGCTGCAGTCATCACACTGCACCGCCCATGCATTACCAGTCCACAAACAGTCATCTCGAGACGGCTTATATTAGAAGTTAAGAATCTCAACAAAAGGGCTGCGGCGGAGAGAAAGTTCTCACTTCCAACAGGCAGACACCTCCATCAGAAACAGACAGAGAGACGACACAGAGAGAAGTTAATAACACGCTGAAGTGGCATGTGAGTGGAAAAGGAACGCTCCATGCATCAGGGGAAGTCCCCCCAGCATCCTGAGCCTATAGCAGCATAAATCAGGGATAGTCCAGGCTCACTCTACCCAGCCCGAACTGTAAGTTTGATCAAAATGAAAGTATTAAGGCTGATCTTAAAAGTAGCGTGTTTCTGTTTCCTGAACCACCATTTACTTGAACTGGTAGTGTGTTTTAAACTACCAGATGCCAGGAAGAACAAGGGAAAGTATTTATTTTTAAGACAATAGATTTTCAACTTTTCTTTAAAATTTTGGTGATTGGAGGATAGTAAAACATCTTTAGCCAAACCCTAACTTTGATCCAAGAATCTGGTGTGGTCCCGCTCTGAAACAGACCCTTGGAAAACCCGGAGAAACCAAAAAAAAATGACATAAATAATTTTCTTATTTATTTATATATATATTTTTAATTTGATTTAAGGATGATTATGTCCTGTCCAAAACAGAGAGGGGGATTAACAAACCTCACCCAGACTGATGAGCCTCTAATTAGCATCAGCTGGTTTAGTGGAGGCGTACTGCCTGGGTGGCAAGAGGCGCAACACATGACGCCCTCTCGCTCGCTCCTAATTCTCCAGGCAATTAACTCTGCTGTTCTGATATGAGCACAATCCAACATCAAACAGATTGTGTGCTATGGAACTGGTAAGCAACTCACATGCACCTCTGCTGGGAAATGTCTGCAAAAGTTCAGGAATGGAGTGCATGTGTGAAAACATTTTCAGGACAATTATGAGGGAATTTTCCTGCAGTGCATTGTGGTCACCTCGAAACAGGACAAGTTGGTAATATATCACACCTTCTATCTATAGAAGCGTCATGATTTTAAAGAGCAAGTCATAGTTAGTTTAAACACATTGAAACTGGCAGGAAGCTTTCCGGTGGCTGAGCAAGAGAGATGACCCTATACCTGCCATGAGCGATTTTAAATTGTTTGTCCTCTGATCCAAAAGGTTACAATGGTTTACATGGATGGGCTTGCCTAGCCTTAGAAAAAGATGAAATGCAAAGAGAACTGTGGGCTTGCACACCCGCGGCCCTTCTTTTGTTGTTTTATCATGTTGGGATTTTATTCTTTCAGAACAATATGTTGTGAAGACAAATTGAGGTTTTTGCACTCGTGTTTTGCAAAAGAATCACAGAAAAATTGATCCCAGATCTGTTCAGTCTCACTTTCACCTGCCTTGCTTTTCCACGAATCCTTAGCCTTGATCTTCCCCATTTCCCCCCCCCTTGCTTTTACCTTCTGCTGTGCCTCCATAACACTCCTTCAAATTTTCTTTATGCCTTTGTGTTAACACATGCGATACATGCACGCGCATGCACATTCAAACCATATCCATTTGGCTCCCTGCACACACTGCACCCCCAGTGTTCCCATTTGGAATTCTCCCATTCCCTCATTTCCAGAGTCCTGTTTTACCATAGCAACACCAGCATGTCTGAGCTCAAACACACATTTCATATTCACCACACTTCGCCCTCTCTCTTTCTCAGCCTCAGTTCTGGGCCTGTTTTTATGGCCAGCTCCCCGCTTACTGTGTTCCTTCAGGAATTTTGGCGCAGATTCAAACATCCTAAATCAAGTACAGGCTGCCACAGCAGCCCGGGCCCCTTCGCTCCTCGTCTGCCACCCCACATGTTGACCCCAGGGAGTATTTGTGTGCAGAAAGGGGGCTGACAATCAGGCCACTGACAACCTGTCCCAAGAAGACTTTGCCGCCTGTCACATCCCTTTCCCCCTGTCGCTTAACTCCTCCCTGTCCATCATTTTCCCACTCTTTTACCTTCAGTTTGTATTGTTTTGTCACTATTTGATAGATTAACATTTAACTAACACTATCTCAGTCTCCTACGAGGATGGCTGATTTTGTAGTCCCAAGTTAAAATTTTAGAGAGATTAACATTTTATATGTGTCTGTGTATCATTGACGCCCAAGCACAAAGTGTACCTTTGTCATTATTTTCAAACTCAGTTTCAAATTGAGCAATCTGATTTTTTTAATTATTTTTTTGTCAGTGTCTGTAGTTAGTGTTTGTGGGGGTTTTTTAAACTTTAATCTTGATCTACTTGGAATTTCGTTTTGTATTGTTGCAAATACATTTCTTATAAACCAGCGCATTTGTTTGAATATCTTAAAGCGGTAGCCGGGTACATATTTCACCAGTCTGGCTCGATGGAATCAATAGACTGTTTTAGGTAGACGACTTCCCTACAAAATCAGATTTTCAAACCTTTCCTTTGGCAGTTTATGCATCTGGATTGTTTTGGTGTGAGATTTCCAGACCTCGAAAGTCTGTTGAAATATCTGCCTTCGTTTATAGATATAACACAAAAAGACAGCACACAGCTTTTATATTTGAAAGACTTAGGAAGGATTTTTTCAGAATTCATGACCTGATTATCTGCAGTCACTGCTAAAACAAGAAAACCCCCAGTTCCTACGTGAAACTGCTCACTTTTAGTTTTATGAATTTAATCACATTAAGACAAACTTAATTTGTTTAAACTAAATTGCTAAAACCTCGTATTTTATTTTAGTTTAATGGATCAAAACAGTGTCATTTGACCTGCAGTCGCTTCCATTCATCTGCAGTAATTTGCAGAATGAACCCAAGGAGAGATCACTTGCATCAAAACCTGTTTCAGTTTTTAAAGAAAGATTAAAAAAAAGTGCAATTGGCAATCTAACGATTCTCTCTACTTTTGTCTCTTTTCTCCAGGGCTCATTCCCGCTCTGCTTTTCTTATTTGTGAGGGGAAAAAAGCAACTGCTCCCCCCCAAAAAGTCAAGTGGAAAGAAAGTAATTCTACAGATGTTGTCTGTCGGAGCCCAAAGTTTAGTCAGACTGAGGATTACTTTCTCCGTCTTCCTTCCCTTTACCTCTTCATGACCCTCTTGAATCATTTACTCATCTACACTTTGTTTTTCTCTCCCATACGGGACATCTGTCTGGTTTTTATATGCTGATTAACTTAACTGCCTTTAATTTTTTTGCACTGGTGTGGTGTAACGCTAAGATCTGCTAAGCTCTGTGGACAAAGGAGGCCCTCTTTTTGTTCTTTCATGTGGTTTTGTGTACATGAGACTGGACGTGTATAGAGCTACTCGAGACACTATCCAAGTTTTTTCCTTCATATGCGAGATGCTCATATGACAAGCCTGCTGCACATTAGTCCAGTGATTTACAGAGTTTGGCTGTGGCGCCAACCTCACCCCCTCCTGCTTCGACTCTCTCGCTGGTTCATCCGTCTTTGGTTGTCCATTGTATTTGGTCTGGTTTAGATTCTCAGTTTGATGGCTTCACTGCTGGAGAGAGAACACATGTGCGAAGCGGATGTGTTGCCTCGCGTTTTCACAGCCAACTCCCTCACATCTCGCCAGCTGTCACTATCACATTGAAAACTAGAACCTAATATTTTTCATGCCTTTTATGCGCTACATGGAATGGCACTGCGTTCCCATCAACATTTAAAAATAACATCAGAAATAATCCCAAGGTGCCAAATTGAAGTCGGAACAGACAGACAGCTCTGAGCTTATGATTACCATATTTTCAATGAGGACTTTGTCCTTGTGGCGTTCATGGCTTTTAATGGCCATGCATTCATTTAGTCTTACACAAAGGCATCAAACAAATGTAGGCTGTAACGGATTGGCGTGTTTCTTTTTGTTTTTTTGAACAGAGTGTGTGGCTTGAAAGGCTTTGGACATCAAGTTGTCTGTCAAGACACTTTCTTTGTTACAGTGAAGTTATGCTGGTTTCTGTTCTCAATTGGTGAGGCTGTCCCGATCTATTCATCATCCTCTTCTGTTGCCATTCAGTGTACAGTCATCATATACAACAGTCCAAGCCTATTGTGGTCTCTCTTGGAAACCAAACATGAGTAACAGACTTTTCTTGATTGGTTCAGGAATCATATTTTTTTTCTAGTTATTATTAAATTAGAAGTTGTCCTGCGTGACCCGATGTCTAGAATTTCTTTAGCAGTGTATGCGAGGCTTGCCTCTTTCCAGATCTCTAAACAGCAGCCAGCATTTCTAGTCTATTCAGCAACTCTGTTTGTCAGCTCAGTGCCCACAGCGGTGGCATCAGGAATGGGGACGTCATCTTTCTACTTAGCTTTCTTTCTTTCTTTCTTTCTTTAGGTTTTTCATTTATCAGCTGATGAATGAAAATGACTAAGCTCTGCTCTGTAAATTATTTACTTGTAAAGCAGGGATGGGCATCGCAAACTAGCTTTTGCTATAAATGCAGTGGCGTGTTGCCTGGTTCATGTAACGTATTTATCTCTATGTGTTATGGCGCGTCTAGGGGTGGCCAGACCATAACATAGGGGTGATCCATCCCCGTCTGACCCCAAGCAGTTCAGGAGGTAGAGCAGGTCACCTACTGATCGGAAGGTTGGTGGTTCGATCCCTGGCTCCTCCAGTCTACATGTCAAGTATCCTTGGGCAAGATACTAACCCCAAGTTTCTCTCCGATGCATCCATCGGAGTGTGAATGTGTGTGAATGTAGCTAGAAAGAACTAAGCATAGAGAAAGTGTTTGTGAGAATGGGTGTGATTGGGTGAATGTGGCATGTTGTATACAGCGCTTTGAGTACTCCAGGAGAGTAGAAAAGCGCTATATAAGAATCAGTCCATTTACCATTTACATCACACAATTAGTACTGTTTGATGGTGATTTATTTCCAGTGAGTGGATTAAAAAAACAAAGAAAAGGAGCGAATTATAACTGTGGGCTGGACCTAATGCCAAAATAACAAACAGAAGGAGCCTATCTCAAGGTTAAATCAAACTTACCTACTCAAAAAGAGTGAAACCAAACGACAGCAACGTACCTCCCTAACTAACAAAAACATGAGAAACCTGTAATCAAAGAAAATGTCAGTCCACCCCTTAATGCTCCTGTATCAAACAAACATGGCTAGACAGGGAACACAAAGTCTGCCGGTTGGGAAGGGCCGAGGATGAATGACTGGCCGTCCATGGTGGTGTCATCTTATACGTTGTCTCCAGAGTGTTAGCCAATCTGTATGGTCCGTCCCCTGGATCCACCAATCACGGAGAGGCACCTGCACACTCAGATTTACATATGAGACAGCATTACGACAACAGTCGTAAAACTATGTAAAAAATAAACTAAAAAAATGAAAAAGTGCAAAATTGCTGAATAAGGACAACACAGTTGAATTCTCTGGAAGTCTCCAAGCTATGCTAGATAATCTAGTCAGGTATTGCTAGCCCTTCTCACTCACCACGACACCGGGCACACTGATGCTGTTTACTTTTTTGTTCATTCATATGGCGTTCTTCATGAGATAGCTTCATTTAGATCCGTTGGCTCACTAGTTTTGTCTGGTTTTAAACAAAAATAGTCCCCATTAGGCTATTTTAGCTTTTTTTTTCTTACAGTAATCGACTGTGTGGTGCGAACAGGGATACCCCCGAGGCTAAACTACAGTCTTGGCCATGAGCTAGTACAGTTTGTGGTACGTTTCGTTACAGAAATCAGTCTCAAACTGGCATATGTTTTTGGTTTCAAATCAAATCGGTACACTGACTGCTCCACTGTGCTGTTGTACTGTTCCTGGTTGACTGAAAACACCACTTGTTAGTGATTAGCTAAGGCAAAAAGAAAATGAGCATAAACCTTCTGGCAAAAGTAAATTGGCAAACGTGAACAGTATGTCAGACTGAGTGAACCAGTTGAGACAAAAAAGGCCTTTTACAGTGCAGAGGGAGCTCTTTTATCTGTTCCCTGACCTTATATCAAAATGATGACATTCCTGGCCTGACCTTCTTTATCCCGCTCCTGCATATCTTTATCTTTTATTGCTTATATTGAATTATCTTTTAATATTCTCCATTGACTGTACAGTCGGTATTCTATCTTGTATCTTCTCCAGAAATGTCTCACATTTGATATGTTGCTCTGTTGGTTTGTTAGCCAACAGAGCAAAAGCTGCAGGTCTCCTGAGCAGATCTCTTAGAGATAGAGTTTCCATAGATTTGATCACAGATCAAGTATCTGTCACATCTACAGTTCTCCGTGTACAAAAGGAAAGCATACAGTTACTCTACGCAGATTGGGTCTCTGGCAGAGATACCTGATCCAGGTAAAATGTGGCAGTTGATACGATGATTACAGTATGTAATCATCATTACAGAATGTACAAAATCAGTGGAATCAAGTTTTCTGTAAAGAAAACATACAATAAAACCCCCAAAAAACGAAACACAACACATCCATTTAGGTTTTATTATCGTCCAAATAAGTTTTAACATTCTTTGGTTATTACTGCATTTGACATTAGACAGTGCGATTGTGATCTTTGCTTATCCAGAAGAAAAAAGTCAGACTTCGAGGGTCATGTGATCCACTGTTTTGTTTGTTTGTTGTTTTTCCAGTACACTGGTGTAAAACCTAAACAGCCGTTTGGTGCTTATTAACAACAGACCCTTTAGGTAGATTTCCACAACTTGAACACCAAGATAATTGGGTCACAGTGCTGATTTACAAGCTCATGCAAACTTGTACTTTAGTGCTACAATTGCTTAAGGTATTACATAAAGCCTTAAAGAGTGCAGTTGTACAGTAGTGAGCACTACATCTCTACAGGATGTGGTTGGCTGTCCGGTGTTCTACCTTCTACTAAATGCATAACACCCTACAGTATCTATGTTGCGGTTGGCAGCTTTGTTGTTGCTATGTTTTTTTTAACACAACAGCACTACATGTGTATCAACCGCAGAGTTTGATAGCGCAATCGGTCAGACCATGAGGTGGCAAACGCTGTCGCTTTTCGGTGCCGCTTGTCAGATGCCTGTCTGGTTTCCCAGAGGCGTCTCTACTCTGCTGTTGTCTGAGGCAGGCGGAGGAAGGTAGCAGTGTGACAAAGTCAAAGTTAGTTCAGATCAGCCTGGAAATCTTTTTCTGCTCGACACTTATGAAGCTACTGTAAGCAAGTACTGTAAGGCCCTGTGCAGCTGTGAAGCTGGAAAATAATAATATGGTGAATTTTACAGAGTGCATTTAGTGTGTTTATTTAGATCCTGCTGTTGAAAATGCTCAATGAAGGTATTTTCAGTTGCCAACAAGGTCTTTAAGTAAACAGGAGTCAGTGGAAGGACCAGGGCGAGTTGTAGTGAGCAGAGCTGGCTACAGCTTGTGGTGTTTTATTGGGTTGACTGCCCCTGGGAGGGGTGGTAACATTATCCTCACTTCACCTGTCTCTTCTTTGCTCCACTCCTTGGAGCTCATTCCCGTCTATACAAACACACATACAGGGAAGAAGCCCCCCCACCCCACCACACACACAGTAACTAAACAGAGCATGAAGAGGATGTAAATTGAAGCGACTGTAATAGCTGAAGCTATGTGCCACTAGTGTACTTGAGTTTAGGTACAGATACTACAGTAACCCTTGATTTGACATTTTTTAATACACTGAGGAATATGGAATAAAAGAGAAGATGATGAGAAGATGATGTCACTAAGAGCAGATAACCCTATGGTCAGCTCATACACCCCGCCCACCCGTCATTCATACTTTCTAATTGTGAGATGCAGCCAATAAGAACAAGCACAGTTCAGAAGAATGGGAAGGTTGCTAAAACGAGCAACTTTTCACTTCTCGACAACCATTAATTTATGACTCTTCTGTGTCCTTGAAGATGCTGTCACAATGCTCTGTGACTTCATAATCATTACATCAGTTCAGATAACCAGTCATGAATAAAGTGTTAGTGAGAACATGCAAAGGTGACATCTAATTTTGATGACGCTTTCATGCCTGACAGCGAGCACAGCCCAGCTAGTTTACAAAGGACAGCATTATGAAAGAACAAAGTATTTATCAGATCAAAGAAGAAATGAACAAATCCAAGGTTTGATGCTCAACACTGGTGCTTGGTAGGTTTTAATATCTGGTGCTGTGGATGTGTTTGTGTACTAAAGTGTCCTGGTTGAATGTCTGTGCTGTTAATGAGAACTGGGCTTGTTTTTCATTTTGTTGGAGAGATCCTGTTTGGCCAGCTTGCTTAGTTTGGGTTGTGTTTGACTCATGCAGCATGTTGTTAGTTCTAGGAGGAGCACTGCCCTGACCTCACCCACAGATGAAGAAGTGCTAGACCAGGTCACTGACTGCAGGGTACACAAATATACCTCATACCAGAGGGAAACCTTTCATTGTCTGTGGTCTTGTCTCCTGTTGTAATCGCAGTCATTAGTGGAAAATTTGAGTGACCTTAGGTCAGCCCACTTTGAGCAGCTTGTTTGTTTCTCAGAATGGTTTATGGATGGAAAGAGACCTAACCATTGGCTGAGAGGAGGTAGGACATCCCATTCTGCATCCCCTTCAAACGTCCACTTTGGATTACACGTCCTCAGACAGAGTTGAAATCAGTGCTTCATTTGTTACTGGAAGCAGCTAGCTTCACTCTGTCTGAGGGTTAAAAATACATAAATTAATAACAGCATTTCTGAAGCTGAAAGCTGAAATGCTAAAATCATCCTTTTAAGTGTCTCAAGATGAATTTCACCTAAACCCTTTAACTCATTGCTCCCCTGCATAGCGCCTCTGCAAATCTGCTTCGTCATAAAGCAGAAAGGCTTTTAAAATATCTGTGCTTTCAAAGAGAGCCTGTTATTAGCTACTTTGATCTTCCTTTTAATTACCCCCTGCGGCTCCCTCTTTAACACTGTTAGACTTAGTAAAAGGCCACAGTTACATGCAATACCATCTGACCTGCAGCCGGCTCTGACACAGGCCTATGTCTGTGGCTTCACTTGTTGAACATCTTGCTGTATTGTGCCATAGAGCTGCGTGCATAGAAGAATAGGCAGCAAGGTAAACTGCCTTATTATCATGGTGAAGTCCATAATCCTGGACTGTATACACCAGGGCAGCGTTCAAAGGAGGAGATAAGCAAAGACAAAGGTTGTGTTCACACTAAGTTCTGCTACAGAGTTCAAGTGAAGCAAAGCAATTTGTTTTATTCTGATATAGGGGTGGGTGTGCTCTTTAAGATGTTCCCTATAGACTGGGGCGGGGCCTTGCCACGTGGCCAGAGGGTTATGCAGTTTTATTACATAGGAAAATATATGGTGAGAAGCAGAAGTGCAGCTGTCTTGCAGTGATTTTCCGGTCACCCTCTGACACACTTTGCTGATATACTTACTGGATGATAAAAAACAAAATCTAAAAGTAATGTTTTCATGACAGTGATTGATATGTGTGTCTTTCACTTAACTTTATTGGACAATCATGTGTCTTAATTTGCTTTTGCACTTCATCATTTTCTTGCCAAAACCCTACAAATTTCCTTTTTCATATATATATATATTTTCAGTTGTGCAACCTGAAGGAAATGCTCCAGTCGAACTACCTCATGAACATCAATATTCTGAAATGCAACGAGTTGAAGCAGACTCCACTAACCATCTTAAGTAAAATGATTTGTATTTGCAGTAGGTTAAAATCATTTCACTGCCTTGTTGTTTCTATTTTCTGTCTGTCTGACAGTAGATGTGAAGGTAGGCTTTAAGCCGACTGTGGCAAAGCAATTGCAGAACTTTGACCCAAAGGCAGCGTCTCTTTGAGGTTTTCCTTCTTGTGAGAAATAAGATGAATGGTCCTCTATAAGCACATTTAAAAACATACTAATTTGTAAAAATGCAAATGACTAAAAAACCAGCTAGATGTTAACGGTAGCTTTCCTTTTTTGAAAAACTATGATTTATCTCTGGCAGTATAAATTTCTACTCTTGCAGCTTTTAACACACTCTTGCTGCCAAGGGTTTGACGAGAACATGTGTTTCTGTTTTAACTCATATGAAGGTCCCTCTAAATTGTTTAAACAAATGACATGTTCTTTCTGATTTGTTTTAAAAAGTCATTTTCCGTCCATACATGGAGCTTCATAGTTTACATAAGAACGGTAGTCTTTTTGGACATTTTTTTTTAAAGAAAGATAAAAGAAAACTTCACGAAATTTGGAGGAGATCGCCAATTTGACTCTTACTGACTGTCTGTTCTGTCTTTCTTTTTCTGCGCCTCTTTTACGTTTCACCTTTGCTTCCTTTCACTTATTGCCCCGCCCCCGCCCCCACTGCTTCTTAGGCCTCGCTCACCCTAGAGTAAAAATAGAATGGCAAGCTCCATGTGGCTATGAAAAACCAGTGGTTGGCGAGTGATTGCACTGGATTTCATTACCGTTTGGGACTGATTGCAAATTGTTGTGGTGACCAATTTTGGCCACAAGGCAATCACGCAGGTCGGCTGTGGATTTCTATGCAGGGAAGGAGGCATCTTGTTCCATTTATGGAGATCAACAGATTTTGGAGCTTCAGAGTCAATAAATATGTAAAACCTTTAATATACAATCATAAACTGCAAGTTCTAATTTGAATGGTGACGTCAATGACATTCAGGTTAGGGTTGATGTTTTCATTCAGGACTGTGACTGCTCCTCAGTTGCAAAGCCTCTTGCTAAAAATCTGGTCATTAATGAAATGAACAAGCTTCAACTTTTTGTTCATGAATTCATGTATTATAAATCTGTGCCAAATTGCAGATTGGTCCTTATTCTGTGCAGTCTGTTGGTGGTCAGTCCAAGCTGTAGTACTGCACCACACGTCTGAGGCAACAGATTTGCAACTGATCCCAATTAAAAGTAGTATTATTGAGTATGATTGCATGTAGGTGCCAACTTGACCCAGTGCAATTGAATATTAACAGCAGACTGACTCTGTCTTATTGCTGTCTTATCCCCATTTTACCAGCGTCTTGATGAACCAAAGTGTTAAGTACACCAAAGTGCAGCAAGACAGCAGCTGACTGTAAGAGGTCTCAGGTCCCTGTCTCTGAACCAATCAGCTGAAAGGTACAGTGATTGAAAGTCGATGTCACGTGCTCACAGTAATCATGGTCTCCAACCCCTGTTTTCTCTAGTGTAACTGCAGCCTCATGCAAACTTCACCCACTTTCTGTGTTGGTTTATCACACTCGTAAAACTTTTGCACCACAGTTTTGCCCCGTTTCTTCCTCTTTGTAATCGTATCTGCAGAGACCAAAGTTGGCACATGCAAAAGTTGAAAGAGAGTGAAACTTTGTATTTCTCTGCTTTGCACTTTCAAGTATAGAAAGAGCCACATAATACCCCCCACCCCCCACCCCTACAAGCTCAAAGCTATAAACAGGAAAGTGCTTAATACAGTCTGTGTGTGTGTGGTGGGGATTTCTGTTGATAATGTAATTTTGCTGATGTAAAGATCTGTGAAATTAAGGTTTTGTATGTTGGAGTTTTCTGTAAACTGAGCATCTCAGCTTCTTTGCAAGTACTCGTTGTCCTTCCTGTAAACATCTCCCATTGAGATTAAGATTGAAAACTTGAAGCACTTTCCAGTTTAAGAGCTCAGTATTATCTGAAATGTTGTGATGCCAAAGCTGATGCAGGAAATTCGAAAGCGATAACTAAATTACTTTTTCAACAACGTTTAATTAAAAAAGCAAAGGTTCCGGTTAATGTTGTCACAGCCACTAAAAAACAAGACCCAGTTTTGCTGACTTATGTTATGTAGAGTTCTATTCATGTACACATTTAAACACAACAGCCTCTGACCAAAGGAGTGCACTGGTGGCAATTAAAATGGTAATTTTTTGCATGCGAAAACCCAGCTGAAGTCCAAGAGCTTCATTTTTTACTTTTTGTATTTTTTTATGTCTCAAATATCGCAGACAGACCCTGAACATGGGATTCGCACATGTCACTTTAAACTGCATCGTCATCAAATAGGATGCACAACCCGTCAGACCAGGCAAAACCGTGTGGAACTCTTGTTGAAATGTTTGCAGGACGAGCATTTCTAAACCCAAATGGCATTGCAGAGTGGGACAACAACTGCAATAGTGTGATAACAGTTGAAATTGCCTTAGTCCCGGCTGTTAGCGGCACCTGCTAATGTTTGCTGACAGATTTTGCTCTTCCTACCTGATCGGTGCAGTCCTTGCAGGCATGGCGTTTGGTAACAGTCAGGTCAGTATAGAATCTGAATTATCAGCCTCGTCAGCCCGCTAACTGAGCTGGAGTATGCTCAGCAATCCCATGCGCTAACATGAACTCAGATTCTTTTTCCATCTGTTTGTGTTTTTCCAAAGATCCCGTAGAAATGTTGGATATTGGGTTGAGCATCGATGTCATGCTCAATTAAGGTGGTAAATGGTAAATGGACTGATTCTTATATAGCGCTTTTCTACTCTCCCGGAGTACTCAAAGCGCTCTATACAACATGCCTCATTCACCCAATCGTACAAGCACTTCTAAACACAGTGCAAACTAACCTGCATTCACACACATTCGTACTCCGATGAACGCATCGGAGGGCAATTTGGGGTTAGTATCTTGCCCAAGGATACTTGACATGCAGATCGGGGAAGCCAAGAATCGAACCACCGACCTTCCGATCAGTAGCTGATCTGCTCTACCACCTGAGCCACACCCACATATGGTATGTGACATATGTGACGGTGTGTCAGAAAGGAGGGACTAGCACGCCTCAAACAGCTGAAAATGTTCTATCATACTAAAGTACAGTTCTGCATTATTTTATTGAATTTGATACAGTTACTGTATATCTCTCTCTCTCTCTCTCTCTCTCTCTCTCTCTCTCTCTCTCTCTCTCTCTCTCTCTGTATATGTGTATATATGTATATATAGATAGATAGAGATAGATAGATAGATAGATATATGTATATTGATTAGGTGATTCTGAGGAAATAGAGAGACCCACTGATTTTCTATAGAGTGACTCTAAGGACAAATACATTCATATTTAGATGTACTAGCCAGGAGTCCAGTAACAGCATTTTGAAGCAACTGTAAGGTCACAGTACCTTCTATCCACTTCAAGGTTTAAATGTTTTAATTATGTTTTCACTGAAGGTCTGACGTGACTTTAAATATTCTGCATTAGGGTTAAAACTCTGCAGTGATATGCAGTGAAGTTTAGTTGAGGTAGAAATAAACTGTTTTCAGGATTTCCACACAGATAGTTTGCCTGTACTGTGGACCTGCAGGCAGAACTTTTGATCTTTTCACCTGGCCCCCGTCATGCCGTCAGTATCGTCAGAGGTCAGAGACGAATGTAAAACTCAACAACAGGTTGACCTTTAGAATTTTACAGAGATGCATCACAAACCTTGTGTATGGGTTTGTGATGCAAATAACCAGTATTTCAATATGTTGTGCATTCAGTACACTAAAAGCTTATTGTGCTCAGTATCACAACATTAGGTAAACATTTAGTTGCTTCAGATTTAAACGTGGATGCAGATTTACATAAAGTGGGCTATGCTTGTGTGGTTTAGATTAGAGTTTTGTTCCAGCTCTTTCATCTTTGCTCTCTAGAAACGTCTGTCAGACTCGGCTCTTCTTCGTGAAGAAAATGAAAGCAGTGTTCAGTGTGGTTGGTTCATGTGGTTACATTAATGCTGTCATTTTAAGGGTACTTATGTCTGCGCATGTATTTTAGGTTTGAATAATGAGAATCGTTATGTGTTAATTGACAACAGTTAGCAGATGGTGTTAGCATTTAATACAGACTGATTATGTATTTATCAGAACTCCAGCATTAAAGCTAGCTGCTTCATTCCTGGTTTGATTTCTTGTACGCATGGCTACTCGTAAAAATCTGTAGATACTCCACTTCTGCTTTTCTGAGTGACATCACAGTCCCCGGGGTCTCTTCTACAGAAAATGTGATGTGAACAGTGCGTCACTCTGTGCATGTGTGTTTGTTGATACAGCAGAGAGGAGGAAAGTTTCAGTTTATTCAAAAAATGGAGAATGGGGAGAAGAGTTTGCTTATTATGCAGCGATAAACACAGAGATAGCATATCCTTTGCAATGTGTGACATCATGTGGTGAGTCACATGGTTTCTCGCTGTTTTGTGTGGCTGAATGCAGCGAATGACCTCAAACGTCAGCTCCTAATTGTCACTGATTGTGCTGTAAAACGTCACAGATTTAAAAGGGAGTTTATTATGCACATATGTATGAAAGCTTAAAAACTGAATCCCAGTGGCTTCTTTACAGATGCCTGCGCGAATGCAGTGAGTCAGTGTATGCTCTGGGCACATGTGGCGATGTTTCAAAGGTTAGTTGGACTCGTGAAATTACAGTCAGCAAACTTTTGAATGTTAAAGTCATCATGTGGTGGAATCTGCAGCATCAGAGTCTTCAAGTCTCCCAGCCTCTCATCACATATGTTCTTAAGGCACTAACTAAAGAACTCAGCGCACCGCAGTCTCTGCAGCATGCTGGGTTATGTTAATGACATGGCTGCACAAAGGAACTGTCTGCTTTAATTATGGAAGTGTTGGACTCCTGGCTTCTGCTCTTGTTTCTTTTTTTCCCCCCTTTTTTTAATAGTCCTTCGTCTTCTTCCGTGCACTTCCTTCCCCTTTTTCAACTGCTCCCCACTGTCCTTTGATTTTCCCCTCCTGTGCACAGTGAGGAGAGGTGGGCTAATCCTCTGTATCAAATGTGTCACCTACTCTAAGCAGGAATGAATAGGCCCTAGATTACCACCAGACACTAATCGCATTTAGCCTTCACGATGATAGCTTCTGTTCTGGGTTGGGCACTGAGGCCGGTGTTATTTGACGCATGTCTTGAGTTTTGGTCGGACACAGCTGTTGCCATGCACCTGTTGTGCGTCTTCCTTCCTTTTTCCTTCCTGAATTCTGTGGATGGAGGGGAGTTTTGTTTACATAGGCACAAAAGCCTATAGAACTGCTGTTATGACAGTGCACACAACTATGTCTGAAGGTCCAGCAGGATTTTTCGTACTGAAAGCTGATCTTGAGCTGAGTTCTGTGGACCAATCATTTCTGAGCAGACTTTGGTCAAATGATCGCCCTGAAGATCCAAAAAAGGAAATACAGTTACACCAAAGTGCAGTTTCAGAACCACTGGCTATTGTTTGTTAGCTTTTTAACATGTATCAGCAATAACTGACTCACAAAACAGGAAGTTTCAGACCCTAGATGTAGAGATGCATTGATTGTAAAAGTGTGATTGCCATTTTATTTCTAAGAACTCATCAACTATTCTTCAATGCAACCTGTTATTTTTGTAATAAAAGAACTTATTCAACTTTACAATTTCCCCCTGCAGTGAGTTAGTTTTTTTCAGCTGGGTGGAGGTGATTTTAAGTGTTTGATTAGGTTTGCTGTTACAAACGTTTTCATGGTGGTCCCTCTGTGGTTTACTTTAGCGAGCTTTGTGTCTTCACTCACACTGGGGAGTTTGTAAGCTAACAAGTGTGTGCCTGCACCGATGTGCGAGTGCTGAGTGTTAATGAAAGAGACAGACATATGGGAAGCTGACCTGCCAGTCAGTAGTCGGGGCCAAGATTGCTCACGATCGTCCGATTCGTGTCCCTGCAAGCTCAATCAATGCATTTCTTACTATATCTGCACTCTGTTACATTGATATCATGATTTCACTAGAAGCCCCAGAAAATGTGTTTTTTCCTTTGAGAGAGTTAAATAGGATCAGTTTTACGTCTGTGCTCGAGATGTTCCTGCCTATTAATTTAATAGTTGTTAAAACAATAGAAAAAGAATTCTCACAA
Organism: Oreochromis niloticus; assembly: GCF_001858045.2. NCBI lineage: Eukaryota > Metazoa > Chordata > Actinopteri > Cichliformes > Cichlidae > Oreochromis > Oreochromis niloticus. The sequence continues at coordinate 6,011,840 of NC_031973.2, forward strand.
TTTGAATGGACAAAGTTAAACAGTGGGCAAACAAATATTTTGAGCTGTATATAAAACTGTTATTCACATCCCATGTTAATAAAATGTTAGACATGACACATGCACATAGAATAATCCTTTAATTGTCCCACAAGGGGAAATTTGGTTGTAACAGCAGCCAGAAAGACACATATACAAACAAACAGGACACAGAACAGAAACATACACAATTTTTCTTACATATTTACATTAAGGACAATGGTTACTATAAACAGAGTACTGTACAGTCATTAAATTAAATATAAATAACTATAGATAAGAGGCAAACCCAGGTTGTAGTGCGAATCGGTTGATTAACTTATTGCAGTTACAGCGCAGATGTAAACATCTATGATTGTTGGGAGCAGTTCTGATTGTACAGTCTGACAGCTGCAGGGAGGAAGGACCTGCGGAAACGCTCCTTCATGCATCTAGGACATACAACCTTCATTCACAGAGAGAGGGAAGTAGAGCCATCTGCAGCCCCGGGCAGCGGGCAGTGGCAGTCTAACAAGTTTAAACTGGTACCTGCTGTTGTGCACTGATAAACTAAACATTATATTTTCAATCGACTAATATTTCTGGCACCAACTAACGTCTAGTCGATTAGACATGCACATCCCTAATTTGTACTGTAGCAATGAGGTTGCAATAAGCAGCTTGATAGCATAGCTTAAACACTGAAAATACATGGGAACGCTAGAAATAAATGGCCTTTCAGCTTCTCTAAAGCTTTGAGATTTTTGTTTTATTCTGTTTGGAGTGGAAGAGTAAGGGGGCTGTTTCTTGGCTGTGTGCTTGCGAAATATCCATAGCTGTCATAATTCTTCTCCTTTATTACACTTGACAGGTGGAACTGCAGATTTCATTTAGGAAAAAAAGGGCTAATAGTAAACATACAAGGAGTTTCAACTGAGATTTTGAATATAGCTGTAATTTGACACTCGACTAAAGACGCTCCCTTGGAGATTAAAATGCTAGATTCCCCTTCGATGAGGACAAACACATTCTTTCATGTACATATTTCATGCATAAGATCAGCTAAAGTGCTACATGTAGCATATAAAACACAGAGGGACAGCTCCTTGCAGTCTCTGTCAGTGTGTTTTAGATATATTGTGTTACTATATGGGTCAACATAACGTAACATAAACATAACCTAATTATCTCTTGGACCCATTTTTTATGCCTGTCAGGCTTTGTTTGCATTGGCTGAAGCTTAAATGAGGGCATTGTGGACATCACAACAGCCAATCTACGAACAAGCTCTGCAAATTAGTTTGGACTATAAATGCTGTGTTGTGTGGCATTGGTCCATATCCTTATACAAATAAACTGCAGATTCATAGAAGAAAAATCACGGTGTTTGATCAGTGGTGCAGCTACCTGGACTAACTACATCCTGCCCTTTTTACAAGGCATCAAAACAGGCTGAGAACATAAATGCCAGTGACTGTACATTGCTGTAACCACTTTTTATATATTTAGTTTAACATTAATAGTTACAGCATTTTAATGAGGTATTTCCAACGTGGTCAACTTGCAAGAGTGATACAAAAGTACATTTTGTGTGCATGTTTTATGTCACGGGTGTGATGTTTTTTACATCTCAATACAATATACAGAAACGTTGTCTCGTATTATACCTCCGCTGCTCTTTCTCTACCCTCCATTCTCCATTACTCCTCTTCCCAGCACATACTTCATTCAAATACAGTGTCAAGGGCACTGGAGCAAAGCTATATGCAGCTTGACCAGCAGTAAATTTGCCTTCTGTCAAGCCCTGTTCCAGTGTCTTCTCCTTATTTGCCATGACCTTCGCACTACCCTCTTTCTGTCTCCTTGAACCATGCAGCTCTGCAGGCTCTCATCAGCAAAGCCTTGTGTCACTCTCTGTGACTCCTCTTCCTTCTATCGCTCCTTATTGCCACCCCCTCCCCATCTCTCGTTAGTCATCCTCTCCCTGAGAGCTGTGAATTTTATGACTGCTCGTACAGTGAACCTAGTCTTCTAGACTGAGGCTAAACGACCGCCCTTGGAATGACACGTTCTAAAGCCCCAGCCCGATCTATTCGTAATCTTAATAGATCGACATAGATGTATTTGGTAGAACATTTTCTGTGTTTTCCTTTTTCTTAAATGTGCGAGGATAGTTTCGAGCATGCGCATCGATGTAAAATTATTTTCTTCACAGCTATTGATTCCTGACATCAGAGGCAGTATCTCCAGCTTCATAGCAAAGTGTGCATTCAAATCCAAATGACGTTCTGCTTTAAAATGCATGTAAAAGCTGCACAATGGAACAATTTCGCTTATTCCTAATTAACATAAATTGCAGCTGGTTAAAACAGAAACAGGAAAACCTGCAAGTTTAAGTTGCTGCAAGCCTCTTTGCAACCCATCTTCACTCCATCTTGTCTTTATTTGTGATCTATATGTCCTAATCAAGGTCACATTTCTTCCTGCTCACTGTGTTCTGGGCGGTTCTTCCCACTGCTCTTCCTCCTTTTAACTTCTCATATATGCAAGAATTGGAGAATGTTGAAGTCCCAGAAAGGAGCTAAAAGTGTAAACTTTGTGTGAACTGATTACTTACAGTTGTGTACATTTAGGTTTTATTAGTTTTGTTTGTTTAAAATTTGAATTAATTCAGCTGGATAAGCAGTACTCTCAAAGATGCTGGATCCTCTAAATGATACACGCAGTGTCCTTTGGTATGGTCGACATGAAGCACCAAATGCAGCATTAAACACTGAAGGCAAACACATCCAGCAATGTAAAGCTGTGACAAAGGGCCTCATGTCATATTTGGGAAATTTATATTTCCTTTTTTAATACTTTGTTTCAGTTCACTTTTTGACACAGGTTTTGTTTTGCTGTTTGGTTAGGTTTAGGCACGAATGCTCCTGGCTAGATGTAGGAATGCACCGTACGGCATCCTTAACCTTGGATATTGAAGAGTTACACTACAGCGTGCTTTTAGATGGTATCGATACAGTGCGGATTATGAGTTCTGCTCACATTCCACATTGTTTCTGTTCATTCATTCATTATTGATTATTTTGCTGTGAGAGGACATAAACAGCAGGCCTGCACAGGTCTCCAGCCTGAACAGGGCTTTTTAATTATCTCTGAGTCTGAACACAGATGAGAATTTTTTTTTTTTTTTTAAACAAAAACAGCTTGAATTCAACTCAGGTGTGCAAAACCTCCATCGCCATGCATTTCATGTAATTGTCTTGCAATGTGCAACTGTTAGAAAAACATGCCACAGTTATTCATTCAAAGGAATTGATAACTGTGGGGACAAACAGTTCATATGAAATTTTGAACGAACCACTTTTCATTTTTCTTTCGTGACCAAATGTCTACTACGTGACAATTTAGAGAAGACTGCAACTGCACACAATTCGCAGTGCATTGCACTGTTCGGATGGGATCGTGGTGTAGTGGTTATCACTTTGACCACACAGTACATACAGTCTTTAAACTGCATATAATAAAAAACTATGTGAATGGAACTTGGTCTGAATCACCCTCAGTACTGTAGTATCTAAATGCCAGTCCATTTTCACTCCCCAACTCTCTGTAATAATGGATATCCGGATACCTTTGCCAGACAAGTTTGTGATCCCTTAGGCTGCTGGCATGGATGCTGTTAAATTGCTGCAATTGTTTGATGGAATTCTGCCTTTATGCCATTAGTGCGTGCACATTGTGGGTCTACAGCCGGTCTTTTTCCAGATGTTAGATTGACTCTCCTTCTTATTTTGAGTAAGTGAGATGGGTCAAGGTTAAGTGCAGTGGAAGGAGGAGATAGCAATGTTGTCAAGTGTGGGATTAGACAACTAAAGGAGCCCAGTTCATGTACACTCGACAAAGCTATTAACAGGGGCATCTGCTTAATATCAATCTGTTGCAGATTGATATTACACTGCACATACACTGCATTAGTAGAGTCTTCATTAGACCTTTTTCTTACCCTAATCTAAGTAAACAAATTTAAAAGTACTGCAATTTACTCTTCTTAACTCTTCCTCATCTATGTGAAGACCATTTCTGCAACTTGTGCATTCAAAATTGCCAATTGTTGATTCCAATTTTCTAAATACAACATCTCATAGAAGATATAATTTGGTTTTCCATATGTTAATGTGACACTTTGTGCACCCAGAGTTTGAGCTCTTTATAATATGCAGTGTTTAGCCTTGCGTGGCTCGGTCTGCTATGTCATAAAATTCTCCCTGAAGGCAGAACAGCGAGGCAGGATCTGATCTTTCCCATCCACCATTACTCAGTCCTGACAGGCCAGTGAATTCCCCACACCCCTCCCAGTCGGCAGTTCAAAGCCTTACATTTGCCACAAGAGAGGAGGGGGCGACGCGCTGAACTTGGGGCCCACTGACAGAATTTACCCTCAAGATGTTTTCAGTTGAATGTCCTCTGAAGTGGGAGGACTTTTTCTGCTTCTGTTTTAAACTTCCCTGGGATCGGTGTGGGTATTTCATTTGGGGAGATCACATTGGTGATTTTTCACACTTTCACGCCGGAAGCAGCGGGTGCACAAATCCTGCAAAACGCAACGCTTCTTGCAGCTTGCATCAAAGTTTCTTGGCTGAAAATGCAATATTTCAATGTGACCACAAGCCTCGCATCTCCAGTGCCTGTGCTCTTCTGTCATTGCAAGTTTTTAATAATTGGCAAATACCACTAGTTGTAAAATAAAATCCCACAATTTACTATAGTGAAAGTTTACAGCCAGATTGTTAGAACATCATAAAGGAATTTATGAATCAGGTTTTATAGTTTTCATTTGCAAGTGTAAAGATGTGGCAGTGATATTAATTGGTTTTTTATTTCAGTCAGACAGCTTTGTGAAAAAAGGACAACAAAGAAAGTCCCATAAAACTAGAGAAAGGACAGCAAAGAGCTAAATTAAATTAAAGAAGCACAAATTATTATTGTGCTCTTATTATTGTGTTATTATTGACATGATGTAGGGGAATGGAGGGCAGGCATGGGTCAGATAGGCATCAAGCAATCCGTCTTGGTGAGCACAAGACTCAGCATATGAGCGATCTTATCGAAGTATCCGCATTTGGATTTTCTGGCACCCTTCCAGTCTTGTATGGATAATTGAGATCACATAATTAAATATTCTTGCCAGGAAGCTACTTTACGACATTATGCCTTTAGGTCACATACAGCTTGGGAACATTAGAACCTTAAACACCTCCCACAGCTTCTCAGTCTCTTTGGACATCTGGATCTTCTTGCAGTGTCGTAGGTATCTATGCTACATTTAATTACAGCGCTCGTATTGTTTTTACTTATGGCATCTGTGTTTGTTTTGTTAAAGGCAACCTAATTTGGTTTTCCTTATTTGTTGTCATATGTACACTGTTACAGTAGAGGATGCTCATATTGAACACAGGCAAAGTTACGAGTAATCCCTGTGAGCCATAAACTAAAGCTTCAGACTGCTGTAAGCACTCTGTCTCTGACAGATTTTTCTGCTCTTAGGTCTGTATGATGCCAATGAAAGCAGATACTTCTATTTTGAACTCTGAATCATGCAAAGCTAGTTATTTAAGAATAAAAACATGCAGTTTAAAATGAGCCAAATAGGTTGCCTTTAACAGGAAACAGGAAGTTGCCGGTTTCAAGTTTGCTATGCTATTATTTCATAGTTAAAGAATCTACACCTTTAACTTTGAGGTGATTTTTCAGAATGCACTGTCTGAAGCAAAGAAGAAAGTAGGTAATTGTAGGTAGTCCATGGTGAAAGCTGCTGAACATATGGAGTGTGTGTCCTTGGCTTTAGTTCAGTCAGATCTGCACATACGGTTTCGACCCACATCCTAAAGTGTTCAGCAGTATGCGACATTGCACTGAGGTTGGCTTAGTGCTATATAAGAAGGTGGTCCAGTCAGCGCAAATATAGCACAAGCATGTGATCAAATGGCACACGCATAAGACTGAAACCCGACTTGTCACAGGACACTCATGAACATGGGCCCAGCAAAGTTTCACACGCTCTGTGCAAAACACAAGACAGCTGTGATCATTTTATAATTCACACAGGAAATGCATTGTAGATTCAGAACTACCATGAAGTATTCTTTATTGAATATGAAGATTATATTATAGTTTAAGGGGTAGGCTGTTATGCAACTGTGCAAGTAATGTTAAGAAAACAAAGCAAAGAAATCTAAAATATTAAACCCTGGTGTGAATCATCCAAAAGTTGATTGATGCTGTTCCCATCATGCAACTCAAAAGCATCTTTCAGTAGACCTTCACTGTGGATCTAATCTAATAACCACACAATCATATGTAACTCAGGAGATGTCGTCACTTCCTTTCACAGTCACTTCAATTGCTTGCCTCAAAGTAGAGATTCCACTGGTCACCCGTCGTTTACATGGAAGGTGACATCCCTTGGTTGCCAGGTTGTCACTGACCGCTCTCTAAGCCTGTGTGTCTGTGGGTCTAAAACAAGGAAGTTTGGGGGAACAAAGAATGTTTATGATCCTCAACTGGAGGTATCAGAAATTCCTTCAGAGGTTGGGAATAGGAGGGAGCAAACAGAGCATAACAACTGACACAGGAAACAGAGGCCTAATTAAACTCTGGTGAATCTAGAGGGCAGGTTAGGCAAATGGAGCAAAGCAATCAGAGGCACAATAAAAAAAGGAAGCTGAAAAAGAAAGGACTACAAGGAGTTCACAGGATAAAACACATAGGAGACACAGGCAGAGGGGGGGAAACACATGGCTTACCATAACACCAATCCCGATGACCATTTCATTGTTTGTTTTCTATTTCCAGAGCTGCAAAAGACAACCGTTTTTACAGAATGAGTAATGCTATTCATTGTGGATTAACAGACCTTCTATTACTAAAAGCTTAGTTTGAATTCTGAACTGAGGATTCAAGACAGATCACATTATCAGTGTTTTTGCTTTAGAAGGTAACCACCTGTTAGTTTCCTGCCTTAGAAAACAAGACGCCAAGCAGATGGAGAAACGAATTCTTTTTTTTGTCCTCTTTTCTAAACACTCAGATTGTGTTAAATGTTAGTTTTATCCACGTCTGGAAGACATCATTTCACAGCTTCTCCATTCAATTCTCTTACAGTTTCCACATTTTCCTTCATGCTAAGCAACCTTCTTCCTTGTGCCCCATCTTCTTTTTTTCTCTATTTTTTGCCCACACAGGCCTACAAGGGAAGAGCCCTCCAGCTAATTAAAGACTTGCCAGTGGAATTTCGCTGTGACAAAAGGAGCTATTCATGTCGGCAAGACGGTGAAAAGGCTGCGCTGGCAGCAGCGATAGCATTGCTCAGCGTTAGCAAAATGAAGAGGCTTTACTTTGAAGCTCGTCCTCTTACGAAGACACCCAAGCACTTGACTCGGTGCATTGCTGCTCTCCCTTTGCTTCTGTTTTGACATCCATCAAATGATGCTCTGCAGTGGGGGAGTGCAGCTTGAACTTGAGCGTCAGTACTAGGTCTGCGTAGCTGACCTTCAATCTGAAGATGCTGTCCTTAGTGAGTTCATCTGTTGCCTGTGAAACGTATCTGACCCATACTGCATTTTTGACTCGATCCATTTCACCGCCAGGTTGTTAATCCACCCCTCGACTGTATCCGCAAGGTCAGAGATCCCATGTGCAAACTCAGGGAATGACCTTCGGCCTCATCTGTTAGCCAAATTAGTCATCTTTAGGGCCTCGCACTTGCTTCCCTGTTTCTTCGTGCCTCAGTCTATCAAATTATCCACCCATACCCTCATCCATCCATCCAACCTTCCTGTTCTCTCTGCGGCAGTTTCTCTGGGAAAATTGATTCTTTACGTTCAAGCAGAGGGGAATTCCCCCGTATGTGGTATTTTAAGTGCAACCCACACTTTCCATTGCAGATACACATGTCATCGAGAGTACATTGGTAGTGGGTGATATGGATAGAATTCTCTCACAGTGTATAGTACATACTCTGAATCATCACTTGAGAAAATTGATTGTGAAAGTCCATTGTTGACCTTGGCAACAGCAATTGATCCTCCTGCAGCAGATGGAGTATCCTCGGTGGAAAACTCTGGAGAAAAGTACTGAGTGGACTTCAGGCTAGGAAGTATGTGTCAAATTGAAATAGTATTCGACATTAAATAAGCAGCAGATTAAATTAGCAGGGAAAGCACCAGAATGTCCACAGACTGTGTTTTCTGAACCTGCCGATCAGTTGTTGCCTAAAATAAAAATAAAAAGTGAAAGAGAAAATGTAAAAATGTAATGGAACATGTGATGAAATGGTTGTGATCAGACAGCCACGTAGTGTATACAGTATTTTACCACCAGGCAGTAATATTTTAAATATGTAAGAGGTGATTTTGTTCCATAGATATACCGTTGTATGTTGCACTGTCAGTTTTATTTTCTGGACAGCACTTCAGTGTTCTCACGGTGGTGCAGTGGGCAGCACCGCCACCTCATAGAAAGAAGTGTGTGGGTTCAAACCTGCAGATTGTCTGAGGAGGTTGAGGAGAAGAGGAGGAGGAAAAGTGTCCATTTCAAGAAGCTGAAAACACTTTTCTCCAAATCTCAACTTTCTTTAACTGACTGCAAAGTTGTCTACATCATCTTCTCACTCTGTTTTTTCTGACACTTTCCAGTTTTGCAGTACAGTCAGTTCAACATATGGAGACATACACACAAAAGCATTACTTAGGGCATTTCCTATCGTAGGGGATCGTGGCGACATTAAGGGCTTCCTTCCTTCTTCAACGTCTTAAAACACTTTCAAATTTCTGTTTCCTTCCTGTTTCTAAATTCTTTTTTTTTCTTTTACCATGAAGGGATTTTCTCACGTGTTCTGGAACCCCCCCTCTCATTCAGTTTCTCTCTTCCTCTCTTCTATTTCCTCTTCTGCCTCTAACCTCTGTCATTGTGTGCCAAGCAGCTGTTGTAGCCAGCACGCATTCTGACGCTTGTGGGCATTACTGTCCTCGTGGAGCTTTATAGGGAGACAAACTGTAATGAAATGCTACAAGGATGCTGGGATGTATTTCGTCAATAGTATAGTGTTGTCTACTAAAGTATTCATTTAGGTGTCACCAGAGAATAGACAAGCTAAACTAAACATCTTCCACAGCTAAACCTCAGACATTAAAGTGAGACATCACTCGCTGAGTCACTGCTCTGTTGCATAAAGTTGAACTTGTGCAACAGAGTTTGCTTTTGTTGTTAAGTTATTGTGGTTTTATAGGCATAAAGTGTCATATCTGTCTGGAAATAAGAAATATGAGTTGGCGCCTTTAAATAAGAGGCTACAAATGTGAGCTCTTACTAATCTATTTATTTTCTATGTGTGGAAAATTGAATATTTTGGGGAGAAATGTGTTTGAAAGAATAAATAAGTGTGAAATGACAGGATGTAGATAAGAAAGGAAAGAAAAGAAAGAGATGGGCTTATGATGACACTACATGCGCAGCCGTCAGGGGCTTTCCTGCCTCGAAATTGGCCTTTGGGGAGGGACTTTGCATCTAATGTTGATTGGACTGTGTGCACTAAGGCAGTAGGTCTGTGTCACTTTATGTGAGAGAAATCTATGTCTGTTATGCTTGAATAGATGAAACCACAATCGACAAAACTGGTTAAAAATATCTAATGCCAGTGCTGAGGTTTTGGCTCTGACTAAAACCCCTTGGGAATTTTAGTGGCTAAAATTCCCCTCTGCATGAAAAACCCTGGCCATATGCTGTGCAATGGTGGCTTTTGCTTTTTAACCAATTAATTGGTTAAAGTTCTTTTCCCCCCGTGTTCCAGTCTGCATTCAGCTCTTTAGCTTGTGTACATACAGGGTTGATGTCGATCCTTTCATCTCACTTAAGTGGCCCACATAGTAGCACAAAGTTTCTAACCTGAGATGATATGTAGGTGAAGATCAGAGTCAGAGCCTACAGGAAGCAGACGTCTGCAGCATCTGTCTGATGCGAGACTGTCAACGTCTGCTTCCAGTCTGACATTAAAACCAGTTATGCTAGCTGCAGGAGGATGTTTCTGCATGACTGTGAAACAGACCCATACATAAATGTTTGTCTCTGAGGTAAACAGGCCAAGTCTCCTGAGGCCAGAGTTAAAGAGTTAGAGAGAAAAGAGAGGGATGGAAAAAGAAGGTGAGGAGTGGAAGAATGGGACAATAGAAGAAAATGAGAAGGAAAGGAGGAAAAAGGTGTGTCGAAGGAGAGTATCGTCAGGTGGTCAAAAGAAGGATGGAGTAAAAAAAGTAGTTCTTCAATGTGAAAGAGTGAAAGAAATGAGGTAAGGAGAGAACAAACAGAAAGGACAGCAAGAACACTGAGCCTGAGGAAGGAGGACAGAGGGCAAGGAGAGCCAGGTGTCGTTACTGGCCTTTGTACCGTATACCTTTGTTTGTCTTCTATATGTTATATCCCTGCGTCCTCCACCCACCACCTAAGCTTTTCATCCACTCTGACAATCCTCTTTTTATTTCTTCCAGAACAGAGGCAAGGAGGACTGCACAACGCAGGAGGCCTGGGGAAATCATTAACTCCACGCTCGCGCAGTATGACTGGTAGGCTGTGTTCTGCCTGTCTTCTTGTGTATTTAATAAATGTATGCTTATTATGCGAGTGTACACAGCAGAGCCTCAGCGAGCCGCTGGCTTGTAGCCGGTGCTGTTTGTATAGCCGTTCATTATCTAATTGTAGCAGTGCCCACATGCCCACTTTATCTGCTTGGTCCCACTGATCACTTGCTAGTCTGATTACAAAGATGTAATTTTCACAGAGAAACGGTTCGACGCGTCGGATTCACTGTAACAATGTGAAAACAATGCAGTATTGTCATAATGACACAGCACCATCACCCAAATCTGCAGCTCTCCTCTGCTCCGCAGAGCTTTATGGCGAGTTTTTCTCTCACACCATGTCTGCAGCTCTCGAGAAACCCGCTGTGCACTACCTGATCCTTCACAGACATTAAGCAGGCAAAGTTAGAGGCTTCCGCAGTGGAGTGGCTAGAAGCTAGAAAGCCAGATATTTCCCTCAGGGGTTGATTGGGAGTAAAAGCGATACAAGAGAGACTCGAAATAAATAATAGATCCTACAGTCGCTGTGTTTCATGTCAAGTTAATGATAACGTTGTGTTCCTGTGCTTCCAATTCCACCGAATGGGAGGAAAACAAGCATTTAATTCCTCTAAATTTTAGAAAATGTGAATTGGATCACTGTGGATTGCTCTGTAGTGTTTAACAGTACACAGCAAAAGTAGGAAGAGAGATTGGAGTGTTGACTGTTATTTGTGTATGTGTGTGTTTTCTTTTTGGAATATCTAACCTCTTTAGATCACCGTTGTTTTAATTAATTAAAGACTGCCAAACAGAGGACTGACTTCATTGGTATTCTGGAGCTTTGTTTGTTTGTTCCTAGCTTTACAAGCTGTGCATGCTGCTTGTGTAATTTTCAACTCTTGTAGTGCTCAGTCTTCTTGTTCAATTCAGGAACGTCTCAATATTTCATCCAGTTCTTGACCAAAGGGAAAACCCCCACTAATGTGGCACCTAATGTCATGGATTGGACTATTACCAAGTGTGTGCAGACCGACTGATTTCTGTAAAAATATTCATCTGTCAGAGGAAGAAGAAGCTCAAGCACCTGATGATTTGACACTTGTTTTGCATCAGGTTTGCGCGATGATTTATTTACCCTCCGAATTGAACACAGCCATCATCCTTCACTGTGAGTCGTGTCCCGTCATAATGACAGAACTGAATATGAAAGCACGTTCAGGGCTTTTAAGTTTCCTTCTGACTGGAGGGGATGTCTATAAAATATTTTCCACTTTTTGTCTTACAAATATTAATCAGCAGCAGTACTTTCATCTGCTGCGGATCATTTATATCTGACAAAGCTGTCGCACATCTTTGAAGGTCTTATTGGTTGCGAATAACACTAAATAATAAATTGATCATCCAAGTAAATCAGCTGATCTTACTGCCAGGCTCATCGGGTGATGGCTCAGCTGATACCTTCTATACATTCAGTTGGGTAATGTCATATAGGAAGTGATTGCTGCCTATCCTTGCTGCTTCCTGCTTTTTCATGTCTGACACTGATGTGACATTTGACATTGACGTCTGCTCTGTTCTCAGTTTCTGAAAAATATATCTCTGTATACTGGTTGCAGTGCGTTGGGGGTTATAAATATGCAAATATGTACGGTGGATCTGTGTACGTTGACAGTTGTATTTAAATTTGAGTCATTCAAAGATTAGTTTAGGGTCAAAGGTCTCCCTTCCTCTCCCCTTTCTGCACAGCTGGGGAGAAAGGGGAAGCATATAATTGCAGTTTAATCCTCAAAGTCCCTGCAGAGGAGAGAGATAATGCATAGCAGCATGGACAGAGGAAGACAGAACAGCCATCGGAGTTGTTTGGACAGATGTTTGCAGGGAATGTCTTTAATGACGGAAAGCTCTTTGCAAGCCAAATGGGGACTCCTGTCATTCACAGGTTGAAAGTGTGCATGTTAGATGGACACGTAATGTCAGAGCATTTCACAACAAAACAGTATTGAATATTTGAGTGACTCTTTGTTTGGTAGCTTTTGCAATCAATATACACCTCGGGAGAAGTATTCTTTTCCTCTCTGAGCTTTTCTCACTTCTATTTCTTAATTTTAGTGAAGAGGAGACAGTAGAGCAGGGAGATGGAGAAGCAGATGGCCTTCGGTCAGAATCGAACCCAAGCATCTGCATTTGGCCCCCTGTTCAACCACTGAGTGAAAACAATGCCCCAGTAGAAGGGAAAAAAAGTCTGTTTTAAGCATTGACTTGTGTTGTAACTGATTATGATACTGCTGTAAATAATTGACATTCAGGATGCTCATCCTCGAAGGTTCGTGATTCAGGTTGAGAGATTGCTTAAACTGTCCAACAACCAAGTATGCCAGGGGTGTCCAGGACTCTGTGTCCTGCAGGTTTGAGATCTCACCCTGGGTCAACACACCTGAATTAAATGATTAGTTCATTACCAGGCCTCTGGAGAACTTCAAGACATGTTGAGGAGGTCATTAGCCATTTAAATCAGCTGCGTTGGATCAAGGACACATCTAAAACCTGCAGGACACCGGCCCTTGAGGTCTGGAGTTGGACACCCCTGAAGTACGCTGACGTATCCCCAGAGGTGTGTATGCAGTGCATATCGCCCTCCCTGCTCACACACATTTGTTCACTGCAACAAAGAAGATGAAAATCTTTTTAGTCTTCTCGTTTTGTTTTAAACCAGACAATACAGCAAGCCACGGTAACCAACTAAAGCAATTCTATGAAGTATGCCTTGCAGCCTTTAAATAAAGGTGGATGCAGTCAGGATGCACAGGCTGTAATGTAGGGTGTTAAGAGGAGAACTAGGTCCCAACGACGCTGAAATCTGGTGTGACCGGATTGAAAGCCTGTTTGACTCAGAAAATCCTGCAGATTTGACTGATCACTTGGTTTATTAGTTTGGTATGTGTAATAAAATATGAAGGTAAAAGGTTCTTTGAAAGGCATCCAAAAACATACAAGGTATGTTTGCTCGTCAAACAGAACCTTCATCGGTCATAAGAAAATTTATTTTTGTTGTAGCGTAAAGCAAACCTGCAGTAAGCAGCCATCCATCTGATACACACTCTGCGTCCTGGATATGGGTGTATGTGTTTACTTGCTCACCTAAGCTATAGAATATATAGCAGCTGCAAGAGAAAATGAAACCCTGTACTCTATGTCATCCAGTAAAGGCAGAAGCCTCAAGCTGTAAAACATGCTCCCCTGTCAGGACAGCCTTTTCTATCATAATGATCCCCACTGTACTGTATCTCCGTGCATGCTTTAATTCCAGAATATGTGTGAAGGAGGAGAGATTTAGTCAGCAGGGAAGAAAAATTGGTGAGCAGGACATTTTAGAAGGTGTTTTTAGCCCCAGGAAGCGTGTCTTTGAGAACTGGAGTGGGGGCAGTGAAGGCTTTAGCTACACTTTAAGGTTCAGGGGTTGTGCGTGCATGTTTGTCTAGTGGGGTTACTGCATGTATAAGTGCAGCCATGTGTTTATGTGAATGTGTATCTTTAAGTGCTTGTGTGTCTTCAAGTGGAGGCAATCGGGGAGTGTTAGGCAGGGGTACAAGGAGGCGAGGAGGGCGAATCCGTCTCCCATCACTTGGCTACAGGCAAGCATTCTTAGCACCTCGTAAATCTCACCTGCTGCTACGAGACTGCTGCTGACATAGCTGCTATAGTGCGTACTGTACTCACAAACATTCGTGCACACATGTGGTGTACATGCACATTTCGTAGAGTGTGTTGCATGCAGCAACAGAGTCGGTCATGTCAGCAGCAGGAGTGAAATTGGGAAAATAAAGTGATGTATAATCTGTCTGTTAGCGTTCCACGTTGGAAAATGGCATCTTTTATTGGAAGTGGTTTCTGTTGGAGCAAAGAGGAACAGCTGCTGAACTGAAAGTAAGAAAATCCAGCTGTGCTCCATCTAGTCCTGTTACATTTTCTTTACTTTTTAGTTACATTGATGAATGAACATTTGGTATATGCAGTCGCAAATTTTCGACCTTTTGAAAGCGTGCAAGAACATGCAAAGTTCTTACTAAGCTTAAAGGCGAATTCCAGTCAGATCTTACTTTCTTATCACTTTTATTAGCTGTAATGACACTGTAAGACGATATGAGATCATAGGTTTGGTTTTGTAAAGGAGCCAGAAGTTGAGAAAGATTACCAACGCTGCTTCATTTTCAGTTTTAGTTTTTGAAGTTTTGCCCTTCAAATAGATTTGACTTGGTAGTTTGTTCCTAAGCTCAAGCATCAGTGTCTTGAACCTTGTTATAATCAACGACTCTTTTTTTCTTAACCAGTATGGACACTCTGCATATCTCGTCTGTTCTCCTTGCAGTACATTCCCACTGACGAAAACACATTTTCACTACAATGCAGTTGTGGTGCATCATGGTAACCACAGATATCAGAAGTTAAACCCGATTGCAGCACAGATTCCACTGCTTGCACGACGTTGCAAAATCGTGCACAGTTGTGTTGTACCCTTGGAGCTATTGCATTTGCGGAGTTTGTGCTTGTAAACACAGCTCACCGCTTTGCACCCACGTTAGCTCTCCAGGCGATACTTTGCATGTAAAAAAAATGGAATACACATCCTTTATACATTGTTATACCTGTGTGTGTGTTTTCTATGTTTATGGCAAAGCTTTATTTCAAAGTGTTTCTCCCTGCACACACCACTTGTGTTTTTCATTTATGCTAGCTTTAGAAAGCTTTCATTGCACTTACAGTAACTCGTTTCACGGCGATGACCATCGATCGGTATAGCCTCTCCTTACACCAAACATCATTTCAAAATGTGCAGAGCTAAGAGTATGGATGGCATGTGCACATGCAGTGCAAATGTTGGTTATATATCCGCTGGATAGGAAACAGTGCTGGGTCAAATTAAAGTGAATATTTAAATAACAATAATATCATACATGAATGGAATTGAACTGGTTAAGTGCTTCAGAAACGGATGAATGGAAACACAAGCTAAATATTATCATGTGTAGGAAATTACTGAATGTTGTCAACGGGCAAAGTCCTTGTTTGTTTTATCAGTGTATAGTTGATGCTCTGCATGCTCATTCAAACAATTGCTTGTTTGTTATGCATCTGCACAGGCCTTTTTTTAACAAGCGTTCAACAACAGTTGCTGGCTCTTGCAAGTTTAACTGAGTCTTGCATGTATAAATTTATGCATGATCTGATGCGAGTGGCATGTTTTGCAAAAATAAGATGTGGTTTTTCATAATAAATTGTAATCTGCAAAATCCAAGCAAAGTCACTCAACCAAGACTGATCCTACTTTGAATTCATCATATTCCTCATCAGAATTCAGTGACTTTCAGTGGTTTTCTTTTGTTTGTTTGATTTAATATTTATATTTTTTTTAGGTATTAGGGTTCAGTCACAATCCAGGTTCAGCATGAATTGTTAGCGTTATGCTCCCCACAAAACAATACCCTAAAAAAAAATCTGTTTCTAAATGCTTTCCAATAGATTTCAATATCATGTCTTGATTTCCTGTGACAGTCTGTCAGCCCACATACTTCTCACACTGAGTCAGCTGGTGATACGTATACAAGAGTAGTGTGCATTTCACTGGTACACGTGGTATTTTAGTGGATTCATGTGATTCATGCCTTCTTTAGCTGTACTGTATCTTCGCTGCTCACTAATTGTAGTCTTTGTAATGTTTGTTTATCTATTGGCAAATGTGTTCTAGTACTTGTTTTAGGAGTTCTGCACAGCCTCATTGATAAGGTAGAAACATACAGTTGGTGGCAATGAAACAAATTACCCAAGTCAAAAAGTGTAGCGAACCATTGGCATAATGGGATTTAAGAAGACCGCAGTGATTGACGTGTGACACTGATTGGCAGCACTTTAGCAATCACTACTTCCCTAGAGAGTGGTCACAACTGGGTACCACGTGCTGTACTCAGAATCTTGTGGTTACTTTAGTTGTCAGCAGATTTCTATGGTCAAGCACACAGTTGTTGCCAATTTTCTGCATCTTGTTTGTTGAGATTTCTTCACCACACACTGTGAAAGGTGCGACACAAACTGGACTGTTTGTGGGCGCTGTTTGTCGCGCCTTCTGAAACATGCTGCAGTGGGAAGGCCCAACATTTACTCTGAAAGCCAACATTGAGTGTTTGTAGACAAGTTGCCATGGTCCTTGCAAACTATAGGCTACTGCTGTACCTACCAGCAGACAAAGCAATCACAAGGAGGTTTTTGGTGCAGAACCCTCTTTGTGACTGATTTTGCCTACCAGCTTTCAGCAAACTCCAACAGCCACTCGCCAATCAGTTGGGAATACACAATGGCTTGCCAACCGGTCTCCAGGCCTGTATGACTGAGGTCTCTTGTCTTCTGTATATAATGAAATGCATCTTGTTATGTCCAGGATGTTTTTTACTTCCAGGATGAAGAGAAAGTTAGATGAGGATAAAATCAAAATGAACCATTTGCCTTCACAGTTGGCGAATATGAACCCAGACGAATACCTATTAGATGATGTTAGACAGCGCTTTCGTACACCACCCTCATATGAGTAAATGTCTTGATGTTTTTGTTCTCTCACTCCAGCAAAGCTCCAGATACTTGTAGAGTGAATATGAAAAGGCATCTAAACGCTGTTTTAGGTACAGCCCTTGTCCATGTTACATATAGACTTTTTTAAAACTCTAATCGCTGTTAAAACCTCCAGAGGTGACTTCCTTGCCGTTAAAGGTTCTTTTGTCTTGGTCATGCCTGATTGAAAGCTGAAATGTTCTTGGCAACTTGTTTGCCGAGAATTCTTTACAGGAATAGAAACAAACTGATTTTCCGATGTACCTGTTTTCCCATTTCAGTTGAAGAAAATTAGTGATGACTGATGTACTGACTCACACACACACGCACACACACACAGGCTCGACTTGACTTTAATGGCCACATTAGCAGGTTCAGTGGAATTTGTTTTTGGAAAGTATGACAGCTACGACTGGCTCAAGGTAAAATCTGTTTGCCTGAGGGGTTCTGGAAAGAGAATCTCGTTATTCCCATTTAGTCTGAGTAGTTTATACATTAAAGAATAAAATGTTTAAACTTTAGTCTGTATGTGTGCCGGTATTTGAACAGGTGACTATAGAAGTTTTATTTGTTTTTAAGCAGCGACCGGAGTAATACCATTGGAGTTTAGTGCTGCAGTGCTCGCTTTCTTTCCTCGTTACTCTCACTCACAGCAGAAGTGTTGAGATTGCTGCACATGGTGTCACTGCCACTCTTCTCTCTGGCCTATTTTTCACACGGCTGTGCGGAACACTGATGGCTTACTCAGTAATGGCAGGTAAAAGCCACCAGTCCTGCGTTTGCCACACAGATGTAGGTGTCTGAACAGGTGTGTGTGTGTGTGTGTGTGTGTGTGTGTGTGTGTGTGTGTGTGGCATAGATACAAACACATTCATTGACGGAATAAATAAGAATCATTCTCAACTTTTGCGGCTTATCTCATTCTTCTGTTGCGATAAGAGAAGAAAGGGGTATTTTTGACGTATTTGTGGCCTTGAAGTGCCCTTGAAGGGAAATTATCTTAAAAGTCATCTCTCCAAAATGCAAAATGTCGAAATGAATAAATGCCAGTACAGTACCACAAATGACAACAAAAATAGTAGAAGCTGGTGTTTACAAATGTGTTCACTGAACCTTCACTCCTCGGGCATGTTGCTTCAAAGCTGAGCAGCCATGAAGGAAAAAACCTCAGTCAGTTTCAGATCTACATGTCTAATGTTTAGGAGCCAGAGACAAGACACAAAGACTTCAGTTAACATTTACAGGGATGTAGATGTTAAATAATGGGATGATTTGTGGATAAATCATGATTTAGTGGTGTCCAAGTTTCTAGATCCAGATTTGCTAAATTTGCGGCCAAAACGGTAGAATGAACAGCGAGCCGATGCACAGAAATCAAGCTGAGGTCACGTGGCTGTTTGGGAACTACTACGAAACAAAGCTTACGACTAAGTCCATTTAAAATGAACAATTAATGACACATTTTGACTTAAACATGAACTCCAAGAGGCTGGCAGCCACAAATCTCTGAGGTACCCATCTAAAGACAGGCATGATAGATTACTGCCAGTATTATCACTGTGCTGTGTTTACTATTGTCTTTGAACATCAATTCTCAAACCTCCAAAAACCACATGCAGACAGCCGACATTGGCTACATCTCTGGAAGTGTCTGTGGGTATCTGTCAGCTGGACTAACTAGCTGTCTGCTGCCACCCTGTCCACAGCTCATTGATTACTGAAACCCCCTCTGCTCAGAGGCTATTTGCTAGTGGCTCAGGGGGGCAATGGTTTCCTGGCAAACAGAGTGCGTCCGTGCAGGGATAGAGTTTGTTCTGTGTGGTCAGCCTGCGTGCTAGCAGTACCTAAAGTGAGCTCTTTTTTTCATACCCTGACAGACGTTTGCTAAATGAGAGATCGAATACATTAACACAGAAGGTACACATTTGCGACCGCTGCACTTTGCCGATGCTGCTCATGTTTTTGAGTGAACATGGTTATTTGCAGCTGTCGTACACAAGCGAGGCCCGATTATGTGGTGCTCGAAGACCAGACTCATTCATTTTCCCTGTGGCATTTTGATATGTGTTTGTGGATGTCAGCTCTCTGGCCGCACCGCTACTTTTAGATGCTTTTTTTTTACTTGGGAGGAGGGGTTGCCATCTATTTCTACACACAGTTAGCATTAATGATCTGTTATGTTAGCCACTAGCAGTGGTACCTTTGCTCTGGCATCCTGTCAATACACTGTGTATATATAAATGAAGCTGAGCTCAAGGTTACGCATTTTATTTGCGTGCTGGCCTCTTTCTGTGCTGCTGATGCTGGAATCTGGACAAAAAATGGCCTCAGTCAGGACGTTTGCATAGCCTAATTAGCATGAAAGGATAAAGTTGGCCTTTTACTTGAATTTTTGCTCTCAGCAAAGTCTGTCTCCATACTTTCTAACTTCCCTTCCCTGTCAATGGTCCTCTGCTCTTGCCTTGTTAGTTCCTACTGAAGTCATAAATGTGTAAACAGGACAAATGTATACTGTTTAAGTTTCAATAAAATGTTAATTTATCTCCTAAAATAGCTGACCCCTCTGTCTTTTAGAAAACATTAGTCAAACAGTAGTAATTTATTGGTGGATCAGTGGTAGACCTCCTGCTGTGAGCACTGGGACGTTGCCCTGTGGCTTCAGGGTCACTTTGGCCTGCTGAGCAGTCAACTTGACCAGCAATAAAATAGTAAGTAGAAATTCGCTAAATCCACAGATCTCATGCAACTCTCTCATTCTCGGTGCCCCTGCATGTCAGCGATGTACTTTTTTACAGGCTTCTTTCACGGAGAGATTGACCGATAGACTGTCACATCCACGATGATGCAGACGCTGTACTGGTGTGTCGTGGTGAAGAGACTGCTGAGGCTCCCTTGGTGAACACAGGGTGAGAAGTTTGATTATTTAGGAGGGACTCTGAGTAGAGCCACTACTCCTCTGCTTGAAGGAGGCGGTTGAGGTGGTTCTGCGTCTGACTAGGATGACGATCTGGGGTACTACTGGGAGAAGGTTAGGGTCAGGGCATTCATCTCTTGGTTGGCTTGGGAACACCTCGATGTCCCCCGAGATGAGCTGGAGCAGGTGGCTGGGGACGGGGAAGTCTGAGACCTGTCTGCTCTCCCTGTGACCTGAAGAAGGGACGGAACATGGATGGATTTATAATTGCTATGTTTTTGAGGATACACCTATAGGTATAGCATATGGGTTGTTGGTCAGTTCCAAATGTTTGCATTTTGAAATCTGCATCAGTTTTTCCTCCCCAGTTAACTTATTGTGCAAATTTATCTCTAGTCTGGTATTCCTCACATGCAAAATTAGCAGTCGGGTAGTTTTCTGTTCAGATTAATATGCAAGATTGGTGCAGGAGGCTGATTGACTCAAAATAAATTACAGCCTGTGTGTCCAGGATAATTAACAAACATGTCATCCCGTGTGGCTTAATGATGGAGCTCCATGGAACAGAGCAGTAAGACATCAGGCGTCGACCCTACTGTTGTTAGCAGGATCCTTGCTTTTTCTGGGATTTGTTGGCAATCAGAAAATGCAGATTTTTGTGAGGGTGGCGGGGTAGTGCGCTACTGCATCATACCTCAACACTACTGAATAAGGAAGAACACCAGCCTCTGCCACTAATAGGACAGCATTTTCTCTGCACTAATTGCCGAGTGTTGTTTTGCTTAGACTGTGGGATCCACTGTGCGGCTTTTATTGCCTCCCAGAATCCTCGCTGATAATTCATTGTGCAGTAATTATTGTTTGTTTTGCCTTGCTTTCCCACATAAAATCGGTCCGAGGTCAGCAGCTCAGGCTGTCATCAGAAATCTGACTCTCTGAGCGCAATCACATCACATAATGATCTGTAACAAACAAGCCCCCCCCCCCCCATCGCCCTCCGTCTCTCCTGCTGTGGCGGCGTCGAGCGTAATGACTCGTCCTCATCCTTTCCCCACTTATCTGCCGGCTCGTTTCGCTCCTCGTCACGAGGCCCTCCGCGGTCCGGCTTCAAAAACAGAAACACACTGATGCCGTTCAGCCGCCTGCTTATTAGGAGCGCCGCACTTGGAGAAGATCCAAGAAAGTGACCGTTTGTATTATGTCTGTTTATTTTTGCACCCTGCTAAATGTGGTTATGTTTAAGTGTTTTAGCGTGTGCTTGGTGTGTGTTCCCTCTACTATTCGAACACCTTAGGGCTTCATCTGTGACGGAACGTAAACACTCACACACTGTATCGCATCTGTATCGCCATGAACAAATATTATGTGTTCAAAAACACACACTCATGGCATAAAGAAATCCTTGCAGCGCTTCCAAAGCGTGTCAGAGGTCTTTCTCCTGTTTTTTTCAGATGTGTCAACATGTATTTTTCCTCTGCACATGCAGCATTTTCTCTGGCCTTGGCCCGCAGCTTTTGATTTCCGAGCACGTACAGGGTGGGCCTTTGCTGATCAAACGACCGCGCCTTAACGCGAGCGGCAGCCCTGGACATTGTCCCATCAATCAGATCGTAAATGTCATCAGAAGGATGTGGGATGTGGCAGCTACGGGGCAGATGAAACATGCTGAGGAAGGACTTTTATCCTGCAGGCTGGGATCCAGTGGGAGGTAGAACTTTATTCCTGTTCTGGGACGGTTATATAAGTTAGAGCCTGGTTTCTTTAACTAGCAGTTGGGGCCTGGTTTGGTCTGCAGGCCTGCATCTGGTCAATCCCCACATGACGAGTATATTCAAGTGTGAACTTGGATCCCATGGTTAAAAAATGTGGCTTCTTTCAACGCCAAGTTATAGACTGTGATGATTATGTCCAGCCTTTGTCAGATAACAGCCAGAAAAATAGCCATCAGCATGCTCATGTAGTCTCTATTGTGACATCACCTAGAAAAAATTCTCACTTTAGTTCGGGCGTCAGTGCCACAGTTTGATTTTTTGGCAAAATAACACAGGAGTTTATGAGAATACGGCACACACGTAGACAAGCGATTACATCATAGCGTTTATTATTTTCCCACAGAAGATTATATTTTTGCTTCCACTTATTGCCAGGCATTACAAATTCATGTTGTGTAACTACACAGTATCGGTTCTGGCTCGACTTTATTTTAAGTTATGTTGGAATTTCAGAGGAAACAGTTTGTCAATGTGAATTTTTGGTAAAGTTTTGTATTAAAGGTCATTCATGGTTTGAATATAATTTTCAGTGACATCATATAGCTCTCACTGTGTGGCATAAATCCTTTATTCAACAGTAAAGCTGTCAAGTTAAAATGAAAGAGAAACTTGGATGGAAGATGAGAAGGTCCCTGTCTTGGTACAGCGACGGTGAAAAGCAGTGATGATTTGAGGACCTTGTTAAAGAGGATCCTGGATTAAATTAATTACTCGGTATTACAGCATTTCCATTTTAGATTCCCGGGATTAGTGCACACTGGCCGTCACGTCCTGCTGTGCATTTGCAGAGTAACGCATTCATTCAAGCATTTAAACCACATACCCTCATAACTTAGATAATTAGAGCCCACCCACAGCAGGAGTCCAGTCCACTGTCAATCTGTTAGATCAGCTAATTACCTCAATTACGCAGATATACACAGACACACACACACAAACGCAAAACCCAGGAGACCGGTTTTAAGGAGCAAGTCGCTTGGCCTTGGGATCTTTCTGGCTCGCTCTTTTTTTCATGCTTGGCATCAGAGGAGCCTTGGCTGCTCATGAGATATAAAACTAAAATTAGAAATGGGTAAGAAGTGACCTTGAGACATAAAATTTCATCAGTCTGGAGCTTTTAGCTTCAAACTATTGGTTTGCACTGGCACAAAACTTGATGGGGATGAAGTATGAAGTTCATAGTTTTGGATGGTGAGGTTTTGCATTTAAAGCTGTATAATTTGATTGTGTTACTCAAAGTTCATTTTGCTAATTCCTGCAGTAATAAAACCTGGTTCTGCATATTGATCCTTGAGCTGTGACTCAGCGGTTATCTGCTGTGAAAGTCGTGGCTGTTTTTTGTGATGTGGTGTAAAGTATGCCAGTTTTAGTTATTTTTGTACACACTTTTATTCTCAGTATTTCCCACAGAATGAGATTGTGTCGTGTTTTTCTTGAAGCAGGGGTGTTTGTATGTACTCGTCTGGGCTTGAGAGGGGATTTTTAAATGTTTTCTGTGTTCATAGATAACAATATCTGATATAGTCTACCATCCATCAACTCAACCACCTCAGACCTGCTCATGCTTGCTTTCCTGGAAGGATTGGTAATCTCAGCAGAGTGAAACCACTTCTTCACCTGCTGGTCCATCGACTCAAAGCAGACTCATAATGCGAAACAGTGACCACCCCTTGCTAGCTGCAGTCCATGACAGTGGAGATGGAGTCTGTGCAACCCTGCGACTCAAGATTCAAAACAACTGAATGACACGGAGTTCTGTCAAGAGCAGAAACCTGACCTTATCTGTAATCAACCAGACTAGACAGGAAAAACTGGGGTTAGCTGGTTAGAAATAACCTTAACTTCAACACTTCCTCGACCTTTAACACTTCCTCAACCTTAAGGTCGAGGAAGTGTTTCAGTAGTATATCATTATTTTGAATATTTGGAAATCTAAAATTAGACTGTAAAATATATTCAGACGAGCATCAGTATACCTGGGCCGTAAAGTCAAGTTTGTGTGTGGAAGGAAGCAGAGTCATTAGCAGTGCTTTAAACTGAATGCCTAATTATCTGGAGGTAATAAGATTATCAGCAGCATTTTGCCTCATCTCCCCAGTGTAACCTACCGAGCTTCTCCTAACTTTCTCATATCTCCTCCTTTTCGTTCAGGTTTTTATGTTTTCCCCTCACATCTGGCCTTTTCCTTTTTCTTTTTCCTGCCCTCCTCTCTCCTTCGTGTTCCTTCTGCAGGAAAAATGAGGCACATTTCCCCTCGGTTAATCACTATAATCAATGACTGCCTTCCCACCCTGTTGCCCGTATGGCTGCTTTCTGCTGCCTGTGTGCTCTTGCTCACTCCGGGGAAATGGGTTAGCGGCTCTGGAGCAGCTCATGCTCGGAAAGGCAGCCCAGCTGAGGAGTCCACTCTGTGCATTATGAACCTTAAGCCTGTAACGGACTCTAAAACACGCAGGAAACAAATAAGCTGAGCTGCATGTCTAGTTTTTGTATTCTGCACCACAAGCAGACTCCTAGTAAAAGCCATGTGCCCAGAAATAAATGTAAGATTTAAAATAAATATTTTATGTCAGGTTTTTATCATTTAATATAAGTTTTATTGATTTTTCTTGGCTTCAGCTCCAGGGTTTATGTAGTTGCGGTTCTCTAATGTAGCCAAGCAGAAGGGCAAAGCTGGAATTTCCCCTATCGGAGCCATATGCTGTTACATCCTTGTGTTTACTCATCTTATAAAACTGCACTTTTATGTTTCCTTAATTCAATTTGCTCTCTATAGACGACAGTTAAACAAGTCGGAATCTGTCCCTAAACCTCACCAATCTTCCAGTTTTAGTAGATCGTAAGGAAATCTTTGTTTTACTGACTCCATATTTCTGTCATTTAAGCTTACGTGCACAGTCATACATCAGTGGCTAAGCTGTGTGTAGATAGAAAATACATCTTATAGGTGGTCTGCGATGAGGTTCCCACTGTGGGCTAAGTGTGTGGTTTAAAGGGCAGGCTCGTGGTAAAGCTGCAGAAACGATGAAAATGTGGCACATTGAGGCTTCGAGATATGTCTGCGGCCTATAGGAGTGAACTCTGACTTTTAATTTCCTCTTCTTCATGCCTAGAAATAGCGCGTTGTTGTGCCCATTTTTGAATCATGGTGACTCTCCTCTCCCTGGAGCGTTACTGCATTTAGCACCTCGTCTCATGCTGTATTCTACTGAGACTCTATCAATGAAATAGCAGCGGAATAACAACAAACAGTGTGTAGGTGTGAGCGATGTGTTTTGACAGAGCCAGTCACTTTTGGCAGCTGTCCTCCGGAGCAGAGCCCAGGTCTGACGTTTGCTAATGTGCTGACTTTAGCACTCATGTGTCCTTTCTTTTTTTTCTTTTCTTTTTTTTTGGTGTGTGTGTCTGTGAGTGTGTTTGTGTGTGGGTGTGTGCACAGTCACGTAATACTGATGCAAACCTCCAATTGCCTGGGCAGAAAGGGCCAGAAACCAGTGCCAGAAACCTCAGCAAGAATTTTAGAGTAGGCGTGTCGTGGGTATGTACTGCTTTCAGCCAATCGGCTCACGGATTCACCCGGAAGTTGTGGTTTGGAACACGTGTTGTTGTGGCAACAAGGGAACTGAAAGGGTTGCAGATGGGGACGGGAAGAAAACGAGCCGTTTAAAGCCAGAGTGCAACCTCTGCAGGTCATTTAATGTGATTCTTGGATTTGCAGATACAATTCTACAACATGACAGAGATACTTTTGCACCAGTTAGTAATGTTAAAAGGCTTGTTCCAGGGAAATGTGAGCTAAAAGAAAAGGAAAAGGCAGAATCTTATCTGAGGAGGCCGCTGGTGTAAAATATAGTCTCATCTTTTACAGCTGGGTCTTGTCAGACACAGAACAAATGTCTCTCTGGTAATGTTCTCTCCACCCTTCTGCTGTCAGCTAATGGACCAGCCCAAGATAAAGGCAGATCCCGACGGACATACACACCTGCAAAAACACAAAAGACATTGCATGCAACCCAACATGCTCCTATCCTGAGAAAAGGTTGACTGACTAAAGCCAATATTCTTCCTGCTCCTATAGACACATACTATCACTGCAGGTGCTGCACAATGAGGCGTTTGCATTGTGCAGCCAGACTGTAACGAAAGCCAGAGTGAATTCTTCTCCAGAAAAAGCAAGTGTAATGTAGACATCAGGAGGATACACGATATAAGAGCTCGAAAACAAGTCTGTGAGAAATTTCTACCCTGGGGAGAAACGGGCATTACTGTGCAACATCTCTGAAATTACATTAACACTGCCGTTTACAAAAGGAGGACCAGATTATCAGAAAACAAATCCAGGTTGGATTAATTACTGCTAAAGATACCCTGCTGCATTGCGACAAAATGATGATACGCCTTGAGTATGTTTATGGTCATTTTTTGGCCGTTTTCTCCATCTTACGCTGCTTCAGCTACTTAAATTTGATCTCATTGTACTGATTCTAACAGACTTCGGATTTCTGAAACAGAGTAAAACTTTCCTGATGGTTTTCTGCTTCCTGTTTGTTTAAACTGATGTGTTATCAGATATAACACTAGTCACCGTGTGGCAAGAAAGGAGGTTTTAAATTGAAACCATAACGATGGTTTTCACACCGTATACTTCAAGGTTTTGCATTGCACTCTTTTGCTTTAGACACTGTGGTAACTTCAGTAGTATACAAGCCTGCAACTGTGCATTTTAAAGAACAGGACTCAACTATTGTCTGGTTAATATCAGGACTTTTTTTTCTTAACATGGACTTTTTACTACTAATGTCAACACTACCCACATGAGTGAGATGGTGGCGTCATGTGAAAAAGGTTTCTACGGCTTCTAGGGAAAACTAAGTACAGCTTAGTAGCTTGTAGAATGACCTTTAGCAGCAATAACTTAAAGTAATTATTTTCTATATGACTTCAACTGTCTCTGTTGTAGAGAAACTTTGGCCCTCTCATCTCTGTTTTATTGCTTCAGTTCTTAGAGCTTTGCAGCCTTTGTTTGTGCACAGTTCTCTTAAAGTTCAACCACAGCATTTCAACCAGGTTAGGGTCTGGACTATGACTGGACTGTTGCGGCAGCTTATTTCTTTGCTTTCTTTGCTACTGTGCTTGGCATCGTTGCCCTTCTTGCGTGACCCAGTGTAAGCCAAGCTTTAGTTGTTAGACAGATGGCCTCACGTTTGACTCTAGAATACTTTGATGTACAGAGGAGTTCATGGTCAGCTCAGGGACTGAAAGGTGCCCAGGTCGAGGCTGAGAAACAGACCTAAATCATCACCCCTCCACCGCCGTGCTGACTGTCAGTATGAGGTGTTGTGCTGATGTGCTGTCTTTGGTTGCAGCCAAATTGCAGCCAAACATCTTCACTTTGGTCTCATCTGTCCAAAGGACATTGTTGCAGAAGTCTTGTGGTTTGTTCAGACACAACTTTCCAAGCCTAATCTCTGCTGCCATGTTGGTTTTTAAAACAAGTCTTTCTCCTGACCCTTCCAAACAAACAATACTTTATCTCTGTTTTTCTAAATGTGCTGTCATGAACTTGAACATTTAGCATGCTCACTGAGGCCTGTAGAGTTCGAGATTTCTCTGAGAATTGCAGAGTCTGACCTTAGGGCGAATTTGTTGTTGTATCAACACCTGAATGTTTCTCACTGCGAAATGGCCAAAACCCTGCTTTTACAGAGGTGGTCACATTTGCTGATTAATAAACTGCATTGCACATATACTTTTTAAAAAAAAAAAACATCATAAGAAGCTAAATTATTTAAATGATTGCTGACAGCTTCAAATTGCATGCTGGCAAATGCATTGCCCTTTTTCCTCTACACAGGTTCTGTTTACCTGTATGCAACCAAAGCCTGTAATTGGTCAAAAGAATTCAGGCTACAGAAAGAAACCTAGAAAACCCCTGGTACCAGTAATCCTGTCCCTTGGCTATACATTCATATACATAACAGTTGTATTAATTTGGAAGGCACACGTGTTAGTAATGTGGTGTCTGGTGTGGTTGTCTCATGTAAGGGACAGTGTGGCTAAAGAAGCAGAGCGATGGAGAGAGCTGAAGTGAACAAAAGAATGAAACATGAGATCAGGCACCTTCCCCAGCAGAGAAAAGGGGCTTTTTATTAAATCAGATCTTCAGTTTATGCTCTGTTTGCAGGCACAATGGCTGGTTTTCCCTCGAGAAGCTTACTGGCTGGCATTTCCTGCCCTGGGATGGCCCTGTCCAGATTAGAGGAAATTGATTTAATGGCTTTGGTTTAATGGCTCAAAAGACGGAATCCAGTCTGGATACTTGTTGCTTATCATTTGCTTTTTTTCTCTCTCTGGCTGTTTGTGCCTAATTTTCCGCATCTACTTTGCATCACACACTTAATAAGAATATTAGTAAAGAAGTGTGGATTTCTCACTTCACTGCTTCTGATGGTCTTTGGTTCCATATACGGACACCTTGGATGAAGACCAGCAGTAAACTAACACCTACAGCCTCGGGCTCAGCAGGGGGGTTCAGTTAACTGGGGCTGGTGCATACAAACACGATCAAATTGTTTCTGTTCACCAGCTAAGTTGTGTAATAGGAGCACATAGTGAAGAACCAGTGATGTTTAACCAGTTTATATAAGAAAAATAAATCTGAATGCATGCGTTTCAGCTCCCTCTGTCAGTTAAAAGAGACTGGTAGTTTTCCAACAGACCCTGCTCCCGTTAAAACAGCTTGTCTGTTGCAGTCCCCGAGGGGTCATTCAGGATGCACATCCTTATCTTTGCTTGGTGTTAAAGTGTCAGTGCCACACTGATACTCAGTGGCTCTTCTGCTTTGGAAAATAATCATTAGTATGAACAAAGGAATAAAGGTTTGTACAAATGGTTGCTCACGCCTATCACAGCAGCAGCAGCAACACTATAAAAGTAAACACTTAAAGACTGTGGGTGGGTTTGGACAAAAGGACAAACTACAACAAGATATTGTGAACTTTAGATTTTTAGCATGTGAGGAATTTGTATTTGAGCACACAGTTTTATTGGGCTCTTAGCGCTATTACAGCTGCACATAGGTATGAGTTGGAGTCAAACTGACAATACTCAAGTCAGGAGCTTTAAAACAACAAAACATCCTGAGTTTTAATGCTCCTGTAGTTTTCTATGCATATAAATAGACATATCTTTGCAACTAGGGGAGTCACTCTTGCTAGCCATTAAGAAGAATGCAGGTTTAAGGCAAGTTCCAGAAGCTACATCGATCTTTTAGGTATAGGGTGCTAATAAGTCCTCATCCTTAGGATAACCAGAAGAGAATGGATGGACTTGTAAGTCCTTAGGAGATGGCTGTGAACATATATTAGGTGGTGATAAGAATATCATAAAACATGCTACAAATAGTGCTATTAATGTAGATTATAAGGCATTCATAAGTACTTAAAAATTGTTAAGAGTAGAATATATTAAGATTAATCTATATGCTAAGCCATTATTGACCACTCGGTAAAATACTTATTTATGCTTCCTAGAAGTAATGCTTATTCCCATAACGTTTTTTAAAACATTATCATTCATATTTTACATACTTTAAGCATCGAATCGAGGTATATCTGCTTAAAAGATAATTCCATTACTTTTATTTTTGCAGGACAACTTGCAGGGATATCGATCTTTCTCGTGAGTTCATTCATATTTATATATGCTTGTTATATTCCACTCGGTGGCCTCACAAATGTATTGCACACGTGTACGCACAGCTGCGCGTGTAAACAGAAACTTATAATAATGAAGCACTTAAAACCAGCAGAACATCTAATCTAATGTTCCATATTTGTGCTCTTTCCACTTACTGCTGGAAAATCCTGTTAGAGTTCGCATAAATATGCAAACTGAGAAGATGAAGAGAACATGAAGTACCAAGTCGACGTCAGTATGCATACAGAGAGCCCATCACTTGAGCGTACGAGTAAATATGAGATGTTGTTGTGACTTTTATTTTTTTTAAAAAACAATCAAAGCCAAGTGCAACAAGCAAGCTCATATTAATTATCCCGCAAGTCCGTGAGGTGATTGGGTGTCTCGGATGTTCACCAGCACAGAACAACCTTGTGCCGCACTCATTTAGAGTGCAATTAATTAAACACAGACACAATAATGATATGGGCTCATTCGCCAAAAAACTGGCGGCGTGACAGTTAATGAAGATAACCCACGGGTTCTCTGACGATTGAGCAAGGTAATTATATAGCTGTATTTAATGCGATTAGCTGTAGCATACCGAGGTCAGGGAGGGGACGCACACGCACACACGTGTGTTCTTTCACCGTTGCAGAGGGACTGTTAGCAAAGAGAAGCAGGATGGCTCCAATCCTCTTTCCCGGTCCCCTAAGGTCCCATGTTATTTTAATGTTTCCCATCTGACGTCGGCCATGCGTGTCTGGTTCTGTTAGTTAGCAGCACAGGGGAGGCAGTGTAGCCAGTCTGTCTCCTGCGCTCACTCGTGCAAGTGTGCATGGCGTGCGTTTTAGTGCGACAGATGAGGAATTGTAGTGCGCTATCTAGGTTATCTATTTGGACTGCTTGTTTAGTTGCAGAAGAGCCTTAAGGGCTGTGATTATGAGTCACAGTGCACGGGTTTAAGTCTTCGCCTTTTGTTGGTTTTTATGGTGCCGATATAAATAATTCAACTACATTGTGCATTGATCACCATGGATCTACAGCACCTTACAGCTTTTTATGGAATTACACTTAAAATATTATTTTTGTTTTTTATGTATTTGTAACTTGCCAGGATTTTTATCATGGCAGATGCACTTTTAGTATATCCGCTCATGTCCTAAATATTCTTTGTTGAAGGGATTAGAGCGTATAGAGCAGATTTTGGCAGAGACATTCTTTGTAACTAGTTGAATAGAGTCACAGTTTGACTTTTATTTTCAAATCCTGCATTAGGTAATGGGTTGCACGCCGTTGCTTTGCCAGTAGAGGCACCAAGAGGATGCTGCCATCATTATATCAGCTTCACAAATAATACATTTTGTGTTCAAACACTCAGTAAAAGACATCCCCATAGGGGTGCTACATTCAAAGCGCCAGCTGAAACTTCAATGAGATCAAAGAGCATGCGTTTGCTTTACAGCCCAATTACACAGCAAAGGTAAAAACTGTCCAAGTCAATCTTTCCACATGTTTAAAAAACACGTATGCCAAACAGTGAGACTATATCCAAATATGTTGGTACATAATTGGTTTATAACTTTATCCCCATGCTGCTGATGAAAAGAACTGGCTGCCAATACAGGTACTGGATTTGAATCTTTCATCTGTGGAGGAAAGAAAGCTAAAAATGCCATGTTGCTGCCGGCACTTTTAATAATTGTGCTTCAATGTGTTTCTTTTCTATCATTCATTCACGCTACCGCTGCATATCCACAGAAGCTTAAATATTTTATTCTTTCAAAAGAAGTCTGAAGATGCAAACATAAGAGAGAGAACGCTGAGACAAAGGCCCGCCTCATTTACTTGCTCAAACAGACCCGAGTTACACATATTTGCTTTAAGCCATGCCAAGGCAAACTCCACCTTAAATTTTTATTTTGGGTGCTACGCTGAACGCATTGCATCATCTCAACTACCCATTCATCAGTTTTATAAGCCACTGCTAAATACCCAAGGTTGACTTTGATAAAAGCCATTTGCTGTCAGTTCTTGCATTAGTTATGTTTACAGACTTAGAAAAATGTAACTAAGATGATCACATTGGATTGGACCCTCACAATTTCATTGTCTCTTCAGTGCTACTGTCTGAGACAGAATACTTCAAGCTTTATCTGACATCAGGTTGTCATTTAACAGCATCCCTGTTGTCATGAACAAACCATGAAATAGTTTATATCCAGGGGCAAGCGGGAAATGCCAGTAATGGCTAGCTGCCATGTTTTTATTGACATGGCGCACACAGCACACCCCAGTTTTATTACATAAAATGATATTTTCCTAATGTAATGTTGACTTTGGGCTGCTTCAAAACTACTGGTGCATTGTTGCTGTTTAAACACACTGTGCTACCAAATCAGTCGATAGCTGTGAGAATAGTTTGGGTGCTTTGCATGCACCTGAGTTACCGTTAAACCTTTGCATAAAGATGCCACCCTTCAGATGTGTTATCAGGTGTCAGCATCGCTCGTAATCGCACCTCACACTTTCCCAAACAGCTCGAGACCACTAAAAGACAAAACAGGAATCCCATGTGGTTTTGCGCCTTTATGTGGTAAATGACATGTGTAAAATGTTGTTGCTGTAGCTCTTGTTAAGAATCTCTATGCCAATCAATATATTGTTTGAGGTGTTGCTGTTGTTTATAAGGACCCCATGTGAGGAAGAAACTTTGTTGTTGTTCACCTTACCCTCCCAGTGTCCCATCTGCACCAACCACCCTCACTCACTGACATCAAAAAGCTAGCGTAATGCCTCCTAGCTCCCGCCACCAGCTCACGTCTGTGCCGAGCTCAGCATTCGAACAGCATCGGACCCCTCCAGGTGTGATATTTTATTCAGCAGAAGCTGCCTGGTTTGAATTCCCAACCCTCTTAAGCAGGGATATTGCCATCGTGGGTAGCTATTGCCTCTCAGCATCCTTGCAAACGTACTTTATACTTCATCTGTAACACGAAGCTCTCCTAACATGTCAGATGTATAAAGTTTTTGACTCTCAAACACAGGTTAAGGAAACATGATACACAGTAGTCAGTGCTGGCCCTAACAACAAGTCTTCTAGCAGAGCTTTGAAGTCTGTGTTATTTAGAGATGGTGTCCAGTTGCTGATACTGCAAGGTAAAACCTTCAGGGTTTGTAACCTTTTAGATTAAATGATACTGAGGAATATACTTCCAGTATCTTGGGGTTGTGTACAGACTTGATATAAAAACGTGTGAGATCGCCAGTTGGCATTTCCATAAACTGAAGAGTACTGAATCAATCAGAGTGAGTGGGGTGCCTACTGGGGTCAGCGGGGGAGCTGGCCCCAGGGAGGGGTCACTTGCCCCTCCCTTCCTTCCCTCCCCATCTCCAGCTGCCTCCCTCTTCCCGCTCCACCACAATCACCCACACATGCAGGGCCTTGGGGTAGGGGTGTGTCACCAGGGTGCAGAGGAGACATCCCCCCCCTCTGTCCCCTTCTGGCTGCCTCTGCCTCAATTTTATCCCACAACTTAGACATTCACATTACTCACACTCTCATTACACATACATATAGGATCTTGGGGGTGGGCACGCTACACGGATTCCAAATTACCATCAGGGTGTACACCTCACCCCTGGCGTCGTTGCCCACCTCTCAATTTTAAATACACGTAGACATTGAGGGCTAGCAGGAGGGGCTATACGCTTACCTGCTGCTCTGGCAGGTAGCTCCATGCCCTCCTGGGTTTTAAATGCACCTTAGAACACACATACATCAACACTACATATGAGCGGGTGGAGGGAGGTTTGGAGTCTTCCTACACCCCCGTTCTCTGCGGCCTGCTGGAGCGGGGGGGGCTAGGAGGAGGAGTTGGCCGTCCGACTGGGGTCTGGAATGTGGGGCCTCCCTGCTGCTGCGGAGTCGGGGCAGTCTGCTTCTCCCCACCGCAGGGAAAAGGGTAACATCACCTGGGTCTGGGCGCAGTTTCCCCCTCCAGGGGCAAGGGTACCCGGACCCGGTTCTTAGAGTACGCTTGGGGAGTGTGATTGTGTGTACAGCGTCTCTTTATGTCCGTCTCCACGTTGGGTGAGTGTTGAGTAATTGTATATGAGAGCATGAGGGTGGGAATAGATGTTTGTATCTGTGTGTGCCTGTTTGTCTGTGTCTATATGTCAGGTTGGGTATCAGACGCCACCTCTCTGGGGACATCTCAGGCCCTCCAAGGTTTGGAGGCCCATCTCCCCCCACCACTTCCCCTGCCGGTGGCAGACGCCCTCAGACATCGGTGCGTTGGTGGTTCTTTGTGTCCGGGGGTGGGCGCCCAGGTACCCACCGGCTCACTCCTTGGCGGCTGCTTATCGGGGCCTGGAGCCTGGGGCTCGCTCGGGCCACTTCGGGGATGGGGTGCCCTCGGCCTCTCGGCCCGGGGCTCGGTCACTCAGGCACAGCTGGCTGCCGGCGGAGCTCACGGGCCCGTCACTGCAACCCCCCCCGGCTTCTGCTCCGCGGCTGCTGAGTGACCCCTCATCTGGGACTCTCCTCAGCTCTTTCTGGGATAGTGGCGCGGCTGCCCCTCTGTTGGTCTTCCTTGGTCTCTTGTGTTCTGGGGGCCTCTGGATGTCTGGAGTTTTGATCTCCTCCATACCTGCTTCATGCCCTGGAGGACGGGGCTGTGGCCCCCCACACCCTCTAGCAGATCATTACATGAAGGAACTTTTTAAAAACAAGCGCGCTCATGCTCACAGGTGTACACACGGGTGATCACACACACAAACTACACCCTTTTTGGCTCCTACCTCAAAGCACACTGTGCGCTGTCGATCTCACGTGCTGCACCATAATGTTTAATATTTAGTATTTACTGTCATATTCCCATATATCATTGTGATGTTGTTTATTACTCTCGTTTTCTTCTGCTTGCTTTCTTTTTTTCTTTCTCAACAGGTGATCCAGGTGATCGATATATGTATTTTTTGTCTGCTTATTCTGTTGGTTTTTGGTTTTTGCCCTTCTCCCCCGTCCCTCTTCTCAGCTGTTTTTCTTTCCCTCTTTCTTTCTCCCCTTTCTTTCCACCAGTCAAGTCTGTCCCGTATTCAGCAAGTGAAAATAAAATAAACAATAAAAGGTGAATCAAATGGACCATTACGGCAAGGCTGGGATGGTCCATTTGGTAAAGTAAATCCGTTGGGCATCTTTCTTCGCCTTTAGACAATAATTCTGATGGCAAAAGAACCAAACGGGACAGGTTAAAAAGAAAAAAAAAAAAAAAAAAAATCAGAGTGAAACCACTGCTTTTCTTTGTCCTTGAATGAATAAGCAGATGTTTATCAGGCCTCTGATAAGTTGCCCCGCTATTTTATGACAGTTTTAAGAAGGGATTTACACTGTATGGATATATGTATTGGTCCAACCCCCTTAATCCTTGAATTCAGTTGTTTTCAGTCCTGAAAACAAGTGTATAAAATCAAACACCTAGCCATGCAGTCTGCCTTTGAAAACATTTGTGAAAGACTGGGTTGTTCTAAAGATCTCACTGAATTTAAGAGTGGTTCTGTAATCTGATGCCAGCATTGCAGCAAGTCAGTTTGTGAAATTTCTTCCCTCAATGATGATCCTTGATGAGCTTGCATGTGTAAGTGTATGCGCTTAGAATCCACAGCACTGGAAAGTTACAGAGCGGGGCTTCTCATTGCTGAGGTGCACTGTGTGTAAAAGTTGACTCAAAGCTCCCAGTGCATGGTTTTTGATGGCATGGGTTTCAGTGGCTGTGCAGATCCTACACAGAGTCTGTAGCTGTAATATGTAAGTGTCCCAGTACTTTTGTCCATATGTAGCCACTAAAGCTGGTAGGTCTGAATGTCCCATCAGAAAGTTCTTTTGCATACAAGCAGGAGGGGAGCAAGTGAATCAGCGCTCGGGGCACAGAGACTGAGGAGGTCTTAAACATTTATTCCAGAGAAGGAAGAAAAAACTGAATTGGCAAACACAATTTTAAAAGACACTTATGTAATAAAAAGCTAAAATCCCTGCCGACAGGAATAAACAATGTTTTTCATACACTAAAATTCCCCCCACAGTCCCTTGATACCACTGTCCGGCCACGCTCGGGTAAATGTTCCTCATATTTAAAACCAGGAGAGGAATTCCTCTCTGAGATAGAGACCACGCCAGTCAGAAAGCCAAGGAGAACCTCCTATCTCGGCCCTGTTTCTCACTGAGGGGCGTGTTACCGCACAGCCCAACCGCACTCCACACTTGGGGCTTTCAATTACTGTAAACGCAGCCTCTCTCATAGCACCGCCCTGAAACAGACAGACACTGGCCAGCAACGTTGTTGGCACGGTCGCTGCGACCCTCCCGTTACAAAGCTGCACCCCACGCACAACAGTGGGGAAAGCGATACTCACATATGCAGGCAGAGGTGCATCTCTGCCCTGCTGTCGATTACACGCGTCGTCTTCCACTGTCGCCCTTCTTGCTGTCGGGACTGGGTCGCCCCGTTACGCTGGCCGGTCTGTCTCTGATTGACCCGTCGCACCCCACGATCAGGCAGCAGGTCCTTCTTTCCCCACGCTGGCTTTCAACAAGTCGGTTTGGTGGCTAATAGTCCGCCTCCTGGGCACACCTACACCTGAACAGGTACCTGTTATTGTCCGCCCAGTCCAGAGTGGATTAAAAGAATATCATGCAACAATACTAAAACATGCAATATAAATATCAGGGTAAAACCATGCAAATAACATCAGTACTGTACGCACCAATACACACTAAGATCAAGACAACACAAACCACAAAACAAACACAAATTTCCTTTCTTTAGTCTTTTGCCATAGCGGTCCTGACCCTGACCCTGCAGATGGAAGAAAATAGAAGATGGGTAATTAGATTCATTTTGATCAAAGAGCTGAGCATTATTAAGAAGACCAGTCTGACACTGCCTGTCTCCACCATGGCAACATGCATGAACTGTTTCACTGGATCCACAAGGATATCTGGATCTCAATATAATTTGATTTGCATCAACAAAGACCCAAAATGTCAAATATTGCCATATCTCACAGTGGTAAAGAGTCCTCCCAAAAACTCCTGAATCCAGAGCTCCAAATGTTATTTTGGACTCCGTTCAGCAGTCCAAAAGCTAATACTGGTAAAGCTTATAATGCAAATTCACCCATAGCCTTTGGAATTACAAACAAATCAAACAAACATATCCTGGTTCAGATAATGAACCAGGATATGTTTATTGTCTTATGAGACAAATGCAAATTTGGGAGGATACTAAACACAGGTTTAACTTTTTTTTTTTTTCCATTCTAGCTTAGTGTGCTAGCGTTTCCTATAAAATTTCCTAAATTTTCACTATTTTTTGGTGATTAAACAAAAGTATTAAAACCCACCTTTCCTCCCATGACAGCTGGGTTGCCCTAATGCCAGAGAGATTTCTGCTGGAAAAATTTCATGGCAATCATTCCAACATGTGCTGAGAAATTTCAGTCACACTGCTATAGTAGCACCTTAATAAAGCACCTTAATAACCCATTTGGTTTCTTTTTAATTATAGTTTTCTTTGAATCATTTATACACACAAACTGACCTTGTCAGTTGATGGCACTCTATAATTTCAGTGAATCAGTCAAGAACGCTTAAGTTAAAATTAAGTTGTCACGTAGCCCTAATTTAATGTTTTATGCACCATTAAGAAGCAAGAATCAGCAGCACACTCTACCACGATCTGCTTTGTCAGCAAGAATGAGCACTTTCACAAAGCTTCAGTGGCACGATTATTAAAGCTTCATGGGTAATTACCTAATAACATCTCACTGTATCAGTCTTCTGTTCAGCCAGGGACAGCAGGGACATCTCTGAATCTAATTTGTTGTACATTGCACCACTTTGTAACCCGATGTAGACCTGATGTGATCAAATGAAATCAAGTAACATAAGGGCTGTTTCAAAAATTATATTATACTTTTGATTTGTCCTCCAGCTGCATTTTTGTTTGTGTCTTCTTTCTGTTTCTCAGCAGCAGGGAGGAGTGATTGTAACATAAAACAGGAATGTGAGATGCTCCCTTTAAAAGGACGAAACCACGTCTACCCCGGATCGTCTCGGTTTAATTCATGGATTGAATTTGTGGTAGATTCATGACAAAACAACGACTGATCTTTGAGTAATTAAGAAACAATAACAAAGGAAAGCTATAAGAATGACCTGTATGTCTGAGCAAGCTCTACTGGCAGGTTAACATTAATTGACCGCCCATTAGACTAATGATAGATCACATGAGCTCCGGGCAGCTGTGCCCGTAGGCATGCTGTTTGTGATAAGGCTGCCGAAGCGGCATATTTGTCTTTGGGTGCAGCTGTTGGCGGAGGGTGGTGGCTGCAGCATAATGGGCTCTTTTATGATGCCCATCTGAGCTGATGCACGAGCAGCATGCTCCCAATTTTGTTTATTATTAATTACATAATTAACTTTGTAATTTTGCTGCTGTACACCACTATAGTGGATTTTAAATGAACCAAGATGTGATTAAAGTGCCGACTTTCAGCTTTTATTCTGAAATTTTCGTATTGTGACTACTGAATAAAACCCCTTCGTGGGCAGTGACTGCCAGAAGTCTAGACACCACATACAAATGCTGTATTTCCTCCTTTGAGATCCTCTGCTCCGTCTTTACTGCAGTCACCTACAGTTGCTGCTTATTTCTTTCGGTTTTGTATTTAATAACTTAAAAGCATGCTCCAGGCCACTGAAGGCCTTGGCCATTTCTTTGCTTTGAGAAACTCTTGAGGTACTTTTGGTTTGGATCATTATCCGTTTGCACTGTGAAGCACAGTCTGATCAGTCAAATGAAAGTCTCGAGCTTTTTATCTTCTTGTTTCCGTCATTCTGGTTTCATCAGGCCAAAGATTCTTCATGAGCTTTCCAGGCTTCTGTAGATGTTTTCTGGCAAAGTCTAATCTGGCCTTCCTGTTCTAGTTTCCACCATGTTGTATACCGCAATCTATATCTCCATTCATTAAATCATCTTTTGTTTGTAGCCTACCTCCTCGAGAGTGATCTTGACTTGGCTGGATGGCGTAAAGAGGTTTTTCTTCATCCACTTGTCTTGTTTTCCGTGATCTTTCAGGCGTTTTTGGTATTGCTGAGACTTCTTTTCAAGTATGTACCAGACTGTTGATTTGGCCACTTCTAAAGTTTATACTATTGTTTAGTAGGTTTATTTTGGGTTTTACCGCTTAATGATGGCCTCTTTCGCTTGCATCAACATAACTTTGGACCTCATATTGAGGTTTTCAGTGAAAAGCTATGAAATGGAAGTTTGTAAGTTTCCAGACCTTTTATCTTCTTAAGTAGTTGTGAAATACGCCATAAAAACTCGTCAGTCAGTTGTCCAGTTAGTTTTAGGCCTCTGAAAATGTGGGGCTGTGTATAAAGATGGCTGTATTTTCAGAAGGGTAAATACAAAACTTTAGTTAAACGCCTTCAATTAATGCTGAAAGTGGCAAAATGACAAAAATTGCATCATTGTCCAAAAACATGTGGACTGACTATGTAAGCATTGTCTGAAAAGTTGATATTAAACATCCTGTTTACTTTTCTAAATGTTAAATCTGGCTTTAAACACAATGCACACTGTTAGCTTTAGTAATCCTGATGTCCCATGACTACATATAGCCCCATCACATCTCCGTCTATGATGTTAATGCCACTGTCAAAGCTTGACAGTAGATCTTACTGGCCCTGCGTTACATCACTGGGCTTAATGGTGCTGGGCTTAGCTCATTCACTATTTATGTCACTTGGTTTCTCTTTTAACACGGTGAAGAATAATAGCCTTCTTTTGAACTTTATTCCCTGAGATATGAGTCACTATAACAGAGGCCACATTTGATCTCAGGTTTTTAAGTCTTTATTGCTGCCCTGGTGTTGGCTGAGTCCCACTTGACTAATGGGAGCTGTGGAAGCGTCTGTTGGCTGTGCACTAGTCACTGGATCTGCTCTTACACACTGTGTGTGGCCGGTGAGCCAGTTCCAGTAGTTAATTGATTGTCTCTCAGTCACAACAGCTTATTTGTCTTTAATGTCACGGCTGGGTCAAACTGATAAATGAACGAATTATTTCAACAGCAGTGTCTACATAAAATCCCTCTCGCCCCTATGCTCTCCATTCTGCATTGCTATCTTTGGGTAAAACATGCTTGGGAATCTGCTCTTGGCATGTTATCAATGCATGGTGTGTTTTTGATGTTTTCTAATGTTTTGGCTTCTTTGCTTACTCATCTTACTTCTAAAAATAGTGGCTAGCTAATGATGCTGGTATTTTGGAATTTTAGCAGACCGTGCTGGAGGAAAATACATAAATGTAATGCACGGGTAAACATTTTTTGTGCCAGCTACTAGTGCTCCCACCAGCCAGGGCATGCTCCCTAAAGTAACACTTGTTTGGAAGCTCTCTTTGCACCTTCACTATGCTAATGCCTTCTCTTTTACCTGTCTCACTTACATTTTACTGGCTGAAAGAGAAACATAGCGTAGATGAACAGATGCTGATGTGTTTTCCACATACAGTAGTGTTACTGTTGTACTGCAAGAACTACTGATTAGATTATTGCATAGCAGAAATAAATGCATGCCTTTGTTTTTTTTTTTTATGCATTTGACTGACAGCTAATTTGGTTACCAAATAGTTGTCAACAGTCACACAACATGTTCTTCATGTGAACATCACCTGTTCATTTATTTATAAACAATATTTTTCAAAAAAGTTCTGTCTCATCTGTTGCATGGCGAGCTAATCAAATCCAGTCTGTCACAAGGGTTGCCCGTCTCCCCCTGATATCGGTAATATAAAGCTGAGATGTGAGAAGATATTCAATTAGCAGAGTGGGATTAGAAATGACCCCCAGAGTGACTTTAAGTTGTGAGATTTGAAGTTTTCTCTCAATCAAGAGTATATTGTCTATTGTTTATATGATTTTGTAACAAAATTGCTAACAAAATAATCTAAAACGGCTCTTGAACACAAGTATGTCGAGCCAACCGTGAACTTGTGACCACAAGCCCTGAATTATTCAGTGTCAAAATGTTCGCTGGGTTGCGTTGTACGCTCACTTGCTTACATATGCATAACTGCTGTGTTCAAGTACGCCATGAAAAAATGATGGCTGTCTGTGTGGGACGCAAAAAAGGTTTTGGCAAAAACATCTGCCAGAGGTCACCAATGACTCAGTGGAGTGAACAGAAGTTTGCCACGGTCTCCTCTATTTCAATTAGAGCCACTGGTTTCTTCCTGTTCATACTGGACAATGTGACCACTTTAATGGGATTGTTAAAACCTTAGTTTCACTTTAGCAGAGAAATCTTCCAAAGCTTTACTCATTTTAGTGTTCAGATCTTCCATTCGTGCGACTGTTCCTCCACTGCTCCCTCAGAAAGCGAGCATTAGCACTATGTCAAGGAATATTTATTTATACAGCACTCAGAGACTCAGGCTTCACAGACAGGAGACACAAAGTGCTTTACTGAAGAGACACAATGAAAAAACAATGAAATATGAAAAAAAGTAACTCTTCAGGGAAACCAAAGAGTTATTTTTGCGTTTAAATCACTGGAAGTATATAAAGAAGTCACCCCATTTGTTTAACTCAACATACCAATGTCTAATTTATCTTAGTAAAATTAATAATAAATGTTTTACTGCACTGAGGATTGGTGCTGTACGTCCCCATCTCTTTCATTATAACTCCCAGTAGCCTTTCCAGCTGTCTGCTTTTGTCTTAGTCCCAATCTACCTGTTTTCCAAACTCCAAAAGTATCTTACAGTTAATAATCTCAAGCGTAAAGTGAAATTTTATAAAACAACGATGCATCTTGACTGTAACTTTTAAAAAAAACTACCTTACAGGTAAATCTGTGCTGATTCTAGTGAATAATGAGGAGCATCACGCTTGTTTTCTTTTGTAGTAAAAAAGAAAATGGAATACGTTTGCAAACTTGAGCTTGTATCCATGTCCAGGTCAGTTTTGTTCTTCAGTATCAAAGCAAATATGAAAAATAGAACTACATGAACTAAAAGTCTCCTTCTGTTTCTCTGATTATTGGCATTACATTTTGCTGCCTCCTACTTTTTCTCCAGTCGGACATTTTTGGCAAATGCCGTGATAATTAGCCTTTTAATTCTCGAGGCAGGGCTAAAAGCAGGTCACTGTGACCTTTTGACCACCAAATTCGAATCGGTGCATTAAAAAAATTCCCTCAAGGCGTTCAAGAGATATCACGCTCATGAGAATGTGAACGTACAGCCCAAGCACATGCATCCGCCCGCGACCGTCGCCGGCAGAAGCACATAAAAAGGATTTTACGACAGAAAGGTGGCCGAGAACTCAGATGGCATGACCGTGTGTTGATGAATTATTGTTTGCACCTGTGAATACAAACAGCTGTGTTTCTGGAAGGTTGTGAGAAACCGTATTCCTTTCTCCATTGTTGATGTATGTACGCGCCCGCATGCACCGGTATACTGCACACGCACTGTAAGTCAAACATGTACAGATTATTGTGTGAGGTCGACATGCCTCCAATCCTTATCTGGCTTCTTTGTTTGGGTCCCATAGGCGCTCTCCTTTGCCTCTCTGTTCCTTACTTAGCTGGCGTCTTTTGTTTCTACCTTTGATTCAGAGGAGCCTGTGGGTGAGAGCATGTTGGGGTCAGCATGCCAAACTGATGCAGTGCTGATTTTTTTTTTTTCCCCTGCTGTAAGGGAGACAGAGTGTATGCACTCCTTTGGCAGCCTAAAACACCCTGCAGTGTGGTGAACTTGAGGCCACTGTACCCGTCTGACCTTTCCATGCACAAACATCTATACAGCATGTGGTGGCTGCATGATTTTATGTATACTGTAAGTATATGTTGGCTTTATTTGAATATGTGTGTGGTGGTATTTTAAACACCGGTTCTCTGAAGTGTGAAAGCGCCTCTCTGCCGTCCGAGTCTCATAGCATCTGTATCTGGTCAAACAGGACTGTCCCACTGCAAATGTCCTGTTGAGTCGTGTCTAGCTTTCGCCAGAGGGGAAACGCATAGCTGCTCACACAGAAACTGACTGAGCGCACATAATTTGGTATTTTTTCCATTCATTGTACAGGTTAATTAAAGTACACATTAAAAAAAAATTGCCCTATTCGAATGTGAATTCCCACACTGTTAATATTTTATTTAAAACTAATTTCCTCGCGTTGCATTACCTCTTCTTGTTTTGAAAATTGAAAATTTTGACCTACGTGCTGAAATATGATCTTATCAGATCGTTTTCATTCATAAAAGCCACGCTCTTAAATACGAAAACGTAGTTTCATTAAAAGCAACATCGATTTAAAGTTTGTCAAGTCTCTGTGAACTAGTCCTGATGGAGGGAAGTTGTAGCAGAAGTTTTAAGTGTAGGTGTTTAATTTCTTATGAATTCAACTTTTAATTTTAGGAGAATGATTGTGTTGTTTCTTTCCATGCACAGCGCGACTTGAATAATTCAGAGCATGCTAGACTTAAAAGGTTTTTTTTTTCCAGAGTTCACAGCTTTGAAGATCAATAACGTAAAAGAATTGTTGGTTTGATAATTTCATTTGCTCATGTCGAGCTGAAACAGGCAGAGCGGAGACAAAAAGAGAAAGCAAACACCTAAATAAACCAATTCTGTTCACATTCTGACCTCACATTCGCAAAGTGCAAATAAAACAGCTGGATCCTTTCATGTAATTGTCTTGTTTAGCCATCAAAGTCCAATAAAGGCTTTTGATGTTTTCTTGTGAAGCTGTCTGAGAAAAAAAATGATGTGGAAGGTAGACGAGAGAAGATATAAGCCGGAATCGCACCTGCACAAAGTCAAGTGTTCTGCTTGTGCCTCAAGGATAGTTACATATGTGCACGCGCAGACAAAATGCGCGTGCATATGAATGCCTATGCACGCTGCAGTATTTAAGGCCCTCACCGCTTAGAAATCTGTTTTGGTTATTGTTCATTTTAGATGTTTGACCTTCACTGTGCAGAACAATAAATGTTTACAAATTGGCACTGTAGGGCTGTTTTCACATTTAAAAAGTTTAATTGAAAGTTCTGCGTGTGTGACGCACGTAAGATCATGACCTGTGCCGTCCAGTAATCGTTCAAGATGTGGGTTGCAGATGAAACAACTGACTGCTGTGAATTGGC
This sequence comes from Oreochromis niloticus, assembly GCF_001858045.2. Taxonomy (NCBI): domain Eukaryota; kingdom Metazoa; phylum Chordata; class Actinopteri; order Cichliformes; family Cichlidae; genus Oreochromis; species Oreochromis niloticus. The sequence goes on from NC_031973.2 coordinate 6,055,628, forward strand.
TCTGTATAAACAAATTTAAGTGGAATTGGGAAATTGGACATCACCAACGCATGTACAGTGTAAAAAACACTTGTTTTGCCACTTGGGCTGGAGTACAAATAGGCTATAAAAGCACATGAGAAGGAGGAACTAGCAGTTGGTGATGCATAACCCAAAAGTAAACAAATTACTCAACCAAGCATCGCTACGGCGTTTGCTAGCTGCATTGCATATAACAGGAAGAGTGAATGGTGGATGGAGATTACTGATGTGGTTACATGGTGGTAAAAGAGGGCTTTGAGCAAGTGGTTCGAATCAACCCAAGATAAAATATCCCAGGCAGAACTTTTTTTTTATATGACAATATTGTGCAGCCTTGTAATTCTGAAGAATTGCAAGGTTGTTACTTTAGTTTTTGTTAAACTAAGGTGTTAAGTAGTTAAGATTTTAAAGGAAAACACTATCTAGGCTACTTTTATGCTTATATTTATTATCATGTTGTGTCACTGTTTCAAGGTTTTGCAGACACAGGACCAACAAACCTTAATGCTAGCTTGTTCAACATGTGCCAATCAAGTGGTAGTATAGAATTAGAAGAATTAGGCCCTTTCACACAAGAGTCTGCAACCATGTGGCAACCACCAATTGTGATGGAAAAATGGGTATACCCTGAATGGTTGTTGAAGGTTGAGTGTTAAAGGCCCAGACACAGGCCTACAGATCACAAAAGCACAATTGCTTGGGTTTTTTGCATATTACCACGGTAATAGTTTTCATAGAAGTAATGGAAAATGGAGACTGTTTACCTTCAAAGTAAAAGTTGCGGCTTTCGAAACATGTCGGCTGCCGTGCTGAGCTACAGCTTTTACTCTGCGTCACTCTTTTTCGAGTTGCACTGTTGCTCAGCTAGTAGTTAGCAGGTGTTTTGCACACAAACATGAAAAAACTACCGGAAGCTGTAGTAACCAAAGCAATCACCACCATCTATGCAACAGAGGTCCTTCAGCAAGAGCTAGCAACGTCCACATGAACTGCTGCAAACTAGTGGGGGGATACACGTTTTTCCCTAGCAACCAATGGTTGTATCACACCTAATATGGCAACCAGCTCTTGAACAATTTACACATGACATCATGTGAGAAACCTCAACATAATGATATGTCATATTGGACTATAATGCTTCTGCTGCTGGCATTGTGTGGAAGTAGATTCACACTTTGAAATAGGTAGTCTGTGATCACTGACAGTAGCTCATTGGAAAAGAAGAATAGAAAATGCCCTTCATTGGTTTGCACTAATAAATGCTGCTTCCTGCCACCTAAAATCACTGAGAAAACATTAAGTATTCTTTTTCTGCATCATCATATGCATCATTGTTAAAGCTTTAAAGCGACAGAAAGAAACCTGTTTTTTTCAGCAACTGAGGCAAGGGGTCACCACAGTCCATTAGTTTGGTAAGATACGTTAGATAACTTAAAAAGAGGAACCACCTCCACTCATGGTTAAGTCCTGCTGGGGGTCAGTGTAGGCCTGGCAGCCTGACTGCAATAAGGCCTCCCTCGCTGGCGAGCCTGCTCGTTAGTCTCCTGAAATAGTAAGATGGTAATTTAACAGGAAAAATGAAAAACAGTCCTGCTGAAAACTACAACAGGTGCCTGGAACTGCGTCTGAATGTCAAAGCTTAGGGCAGCAGTATTTTTATTTATTTATCTTTTGACATAAGCAAACACATTTCTGTAAATCTTACCTCACTAACTGTTCACCGTGAACTGACATCAATGTGTTTACTTGGATGTAGAGTATATTTTTACTTCTGATGTGTGTTTTCATTGCAAACTGGGTTGTAAATTTCATCTTAAATTGTGATAAAAGTCTTAAACTGAACTTGCATATGTTGGCAGACACAGGAAAATCACAGCAGATGCATTGTGATACGTTACATACAATATAATATGGTTTATACATATTTACATAAATGGTACACACTCTGCTGGGTACATAAAACACTCACACGCTCACACACTCACCACAGATACCCTGCCATATACTTCCAACACATATTTTAAAGAGTCTACCCGATCATTACGCACATTCCAAACCCACCAAGGCAGAAACAAAAGGCAGAGGTGGTGATGATGTGCTGCTGACAGCTCGTCCCAGCCCTTTGCCCCTCCTTTTTCCTTCTAAGCATTGAGCGTGCCTCTCTTTCTTGAACTTTTCCCACATGCTGTTTATTCAATTTCATCATAGGAAGCATCTGACTGCACGCTCGGCTAGAAAATAATAGATTTGTCTTGTAAGAGTGACTGAAACGAGTGAAACTGTATCCTGGATTGAATCCTAAATGGCTCCTTTTGTCTCAACGATTGTAACAGGTTCTACTTTTTTCAAGTTTAGTAGCAAATGAAGTAAATTGAAGGGGAATAACGCCAGTGGAGACAGATAATAAGTCATCAGTACACAGAATCACATGCAGGCTAACCTCCTGGGGTGTCTGAACACACATTGTAAAGGTGTGCGCTCTGCTGCTTCCACTCTTTTTACTACCCAGTAACTAAGATGCAAAAACATGTTCAAGTAAAATTCATCCTGACATCCATCAACCCAGCACATTTCTTGTCCCTCTCTGATTATTTTTTTTTAATCACTGACACATATTCTCACGCGCTGTCTGGGAGATTTTGTATATATAGGCTGCCACATGGACATGATTTTCCTTGTGTGTGTGTGTGTGTGTGTGTGTGTGTGTGTGTGTGCGTGCGTGTCCATGAAAGAAAAACAAAGAGAAAGCATGGGGTAAAAATATGAAATGATTGAGTAACCGTTTCATTTTATTCCCCAGGGAAGAAAACTCAAGATTTTGCACTTTGACAGACTTGGCTCTCGCCACATTCTCTCCTCCCCCTGCTTTTCTTATTCCTAGCCCTATCATTTTCTTCTGTTGTACCGTCTCTCTGAGTCAACGACAAAAGTAAGCTGCCCGTCCGCTTCATCTGCTCTGACAGCGCTCGGAGAGCGAGCGAAGCCGCGGACACCGAGGATTTTGACATGCCGCGTGTGTACGTCATGTGTAAACTGCCTGACTGGGCGTGTGTCTGTAAAATGTAAATGTGTGCAAATGTTAGCCTTGATCACCATGCACATGTGGGCTTCTGTAAGCTTGTGTGTCCGAGTATAACAAGAGCCTTGCTGGTAATCGGAACCAGGACCACACAGGCATTCAGGCTAGCTGGTGGGAATCGGGGGGCCCCTTGCTCTCGGCACCCAACATGACTTTCTGCCAAGAAAATCACCTTCCAGCCTGTTGGCTCTACCTTTTTGTCGCTGCCAAGTTCTCCTCCCCCTTTACCACCTTCTCCTCTTTCACAGAATCCTGTGCGCACAGCTAGAAAAGACTGAGATTACACTGTGAGGTGGGTGTAGTTATAGCTCTGTGGAGCCCCGGGGCCTCACCAGGTCTTGTGGGCTTCATTACACCGGTGGGTGGGAGGCATTGGTTAGGGGCATGTGTAAGAATTGACCATGTGGTCCTTTGTGAGTGTATGTGTGTTTTTGTGGGCTCTTTACAGTATGTGTTTTATTGCTCATTACAGAGGTGGCTGAGATGTGTAGATGAATGGGAGGTCTTGAGGGGTTGCAAAGGGTGTCACGGTGTGTGGGGTATGTGGTTGCACATGCAGCTTGCTGCAGGTCAGGTCTGTGTCTTAAAAACACCTGTATGTACATTCAAGTAAGAGGCAGTTTATTTGAGTCCTTGGGGCCTATCAGGTGGCGAAAAGGGGCTGATTTACATTAAAATATTCTTTTTTTTTAAATTTGACATCTTTTGAATATTATATTAGTCACTATAAATGGTTCTTGCTAAATATACATAATACCAAAGTCCTTCAAGATGGAAATGTCTCTGTTCAGCAGCCTTCCTCAAATGCTTTTGGGCACTTTGTTGGAGAGTTATTACTATGTAATAGCTCAATCACACTAGAATAAAAATAGGATAACAACCTCATCACAACTAGGAAAAGCTGGTGATTGCCCTTGAACTGCAAGCTGATAGCAGACTGACTCCAACTGATTGCAATTTTATCGTTTTCTTGATGCACCCAAGCTGCTTTGCAGAGGGCAACAGGTTGCAACTGGTTGCAGACCAATTGGCTGTCTTTAAAACATCAATTTCAAAGGCAGTGAAAATCCAGGTTTTTTGCATACAGGAGTAATTGTCTCCAACTACTCGTGTGTGACTGTTGCCAACTTTAAGTCGCCAGGACATGAAAAAATGCCTAAAATAACCAGCTTGCCAACTGAAACACACAATAAGGTTTTAAAAGGCTTTCCTTTGGAAATATTTAACTTTGGGACAAGTAGCTGGAGCAAAATAATGAGCTGCATTTCCAGTGATTTGGACTGCTGTTTGTGAAATCAGTCCATGTTCTGTTCAGCATCTTCACTGAGTTAAACGTAGCAATCGATGAAGCAGTTCTGCACCTGTTGCAGGATCTTATTGTTGTGCTTCTCTAGCTTGCAGCAGGTACCTACCAAGGCTCCAGTCACTAAATATGATGGTTGGTATCCAGGGGGGCACTAAATATGACTGCCAGCCTGAGTAAAGCTTTTATGTGGGTAACGCAGATATTGGTAGTCATATTTTCAGTCTGTCAGCCTTCTGCAGTGAAATAGCAATATTTAAAGCATCAAGCAGATGAAGACAGACTATATTGCACGATAAACTAAAGAGTCCGATGAATGCTCCCCTGCTTATTAGTGCGTCTGTTCTCTTTAAACAGGCTGACAGGCAGCTGACCTGAATACCCGACGGGCACGGCTCACTGTTGCAGTGTTTGAGCTCTCAAATATGGTCAGGATGGCCTCGGTGTTGTCAGAGGTGTCATCTTATACACAGCCAGTTGTCATCATGCATGCATGCAGCGAGCACATTCCCAGGACATATATAGTATAATATAGCACACGAAGTTCCATACTGCACAGTAAGAAATAGAAAAATCAACTTGTATAACTGATTACAGCTAATAAAAAACCAAAGCACACATTCCCATTCCCGTAAAGAAACCAGATGATGTGGGGCTGAATCTCAATGTTTGTCTTCCCAGCGGAGCTCAGACTGGCTCCCCCTCAAATCTAAACCCATCCCAATTTGTTTAGGCTTTTTCATTTCTCTTGATAATTTACACATATTTATTTATATGATTTTGTTTGTGCTCTTGTTTATGCGCTTGACGCGAGTCTGGTTTGTTTTATTTGCATTGCGGCTGGTGCCTGCATCCCAGCCTTGTTTGTAAACTCTGAGAAAGTGAACACACACTGGAAGACACAAAATACTCACTGCTAGGATTGTGTAGTGCAACTTGCACAGCTGCTGCTGCTTCACAGTCAAGTTCATACGAATTCAAATTATCTAAAAAAAAAAGGTAAATATTAAATATGAAACAGCTGAAAGGATGAAACCGTCAGCGGTGCCATCGTGGCATTCTGTGCCTATCTGGAAAAATCAAGGGCATCACCTTGATGTATCCTTGAGCAGTGTTGCACTACCTCTAGCATGGATGCTGTTTTTTAAAAATCCTTCTTATGGAAGTTAACTGGAAACCACATTTAGCAAGTTGGGCTGTTGATGAGAAAGGTTCGCTGAGCTTGTGGGACTCCAAACTGCGAGCTGTATCCTTGCATGCACCACAGCTCAGGTGGGTTTTGTGGGTCATACCTGGAAATAACTTTGGAAAATTATCCTAGGAAGTTTTTTGAACCATTCTGCAAACATTTCTTTTAGCATTGTAACGTTGGGACTCCCTGAACTCCCAATGAAGCCATCGACTTGCTTTTGGAGCTAGTCTCAAGCAGCCAGTAGAGGTTTTTTCCAACGTTGTTCTTATTTCCTCAATATGCAATCACCCTGCTTTTCCAGAACATTATTATACATACATTAAAGTAATTGTAGTTTAGTTGCAGAAGCATCCATGGGCTTATTATACAAGAAGTTTTGTTTAAAGCTGTTGATGGGTTTTTTGAAGGTTTTTCTAGGTTCCAGCAAGTTACGCTCATTCACAAACATATCAGTACTGATATTACTGATAAGCCTGCCATGACTGTGGCCTTCTGGGAGTTTTCCTGTTGCTCCATCACGTATCTGCGAAAACGAGACCTCTCCCAGGGCTGTTGATATGGCAACAGTAACTGTGTGGGTTCAGTGAAAAGAAGCGAGCGAGGCGGGAGGGGAGGAGAGGGAAATCGGAGTCCCAGATTGCTGGCACAGTTGGATAAAGTTACCCGTGCAGTCAGCCTGCTTGAGTGTGTATGCCCATGCGCACACACACACACACGTATGCACACGCACAAACACACACTGAGGCACGTTAGGCTCGGCGCCCAGTCGCACCACAGACGCGCAAACTCTCCTCTAGTATCAGCATTGCCAGCTCACTCTGCCTAATGTTGAGACACACTTAATTATACAGTAACACACACATTAATAAATGCACACGCTCACACACTGAAAACAGAATTTCCTGCTCCTCTAGACTAATTATACCACCTGCACACGCTGACACGCCACACACTCATACCTTTTCCTCTCTGGCAGAGTGACGTTTGGCGTGAGAGTGCATGCGCGTAGAGAGGAAACTCTTCTCCAGCATTTCAGTCTTAAAGTTAAACCAGCGTTACGCACCTGGTCCCTGCACTGGTGACCATTATGGAAAAAGTTATCCTGTTTTTAAACAGCTAGTGCTGTAGCTGTGTTCCAGGTGACTACTTAACGTGTGCAACCTGGTGCAAGAACAGCTTCGGACTCTCTAGCTTATTTGCCATCTTATAACAATAATAGAAGTTTAAAGCTCAATTGCTTGCAATGATGCTAGATGGCTTTACTAGGCTTTACTTTGGAGCACTGAGCTGGACCTCTCAGCTATATTTGACCTTTTTTGAGTGTTTTTAATATAACTGTCTCACAAATAATGTCTTGCTGTGAGGTGTGGCCCATCCAAGAAGCCTGTGCTGGTCATTGAAGTAGTAGTAATTGCTTTATATATTTCTTAATGCTAAATAACTGCTTTCTGTATCTGTGCATTGGACCCATACATTTAATGGATGCACCTTTTGCTGTTACCTTAACACTCCACCTTCTTATCCAAGTATGCTCAGTACACCAAAAAGAACAAACAAAAATAACATAGAAGTGGGCAAAACTGCTGAAATGAAGGCTTAAAAAGCAGGATTGCACTAACCAATGGGTGATGTCATGGTCCATCATTTATTTACAGATTATAAAAGAGATAAAGGAGGGTGGGTGGTTGCCAACCACTCATTGTTGCTAATGCCCGTTAATTTTTTAACTTCCAAAAGGAGCCATCCTTCATCCGTCTGTCGTCTCTATTAGCTGTGAGGAAAGTGTCAGGAAGTGGAAGCATCCTGAAAATCACACGTATACAATACAGCCTCCAGTTTCACACAATGCGCTTTTTTAATAAGCTGGAGAAACAGCTGAGTGTGTGTTTGTAAGAATGGGTTAGAAAGAGGCTCAGCTTAGCTGCATTGAAAGCTGTGAGCTGCAGGTCACTGTCTAAAAACCTCAGCTGCAACCTTTTGTCGGGAGCTCTGCTGCACTCAGTGGCCCACCTTAAAAAGAGCAAGAAACAACAGCAATTGGTGGAAAAGAGAAAACTCGAAGCGAGCTGGATTTGTTTTCCAAACTCAGTCACATTCTTGGCAGCACCTGAACTTGTCCTTGCCAAAGGAGGGTGGGAAGAGGAGGGACATGAGGAGAGAGGAGAAAGTGGAAGTAAGAGAAAGAAAGGGCAAATTGTTCTCCGCCTAGTGCATTAAAAGTAAATATGTCAAAAGTACCTGAAGATGTACAGGACTGTGCACTGAAAGTATAGCAAGGATGCTTTTAAAAATAATGCACTGGATTGTCTGCACAGGGTTTTTCAGGTATTTGGCTTTTTGGAGAATTTGGCACAGTTCTGTGGATTTAGGCAGTCTCTTTGTTTAATTGCGGACTGACTCCATGATGGTGAGATTGGGGCTCTACGGAAGCCACAGCATTAGATTGCCACAGTCAACTCACCTTCCTCCATGCAAACTACAGTTGACCACAGCAGAGCAACTAAAGCAATTAGAAGGATGGTGCCAGCAGCCACTACACACTTGCCTTGGGGGTCTCTGACCAGTCTCTAGGCCTGGTTTAAGCAACTGATTTTACAGCAACTGACATACACATTTTTCATGGTAAGTGTCAAGGGGTCAACAGCCGGTCTCTAGGCATATATGACCTATGACCTGGGCCTTACTGCTGCTGCACTTTAATCTTTGGCCCTTAGTTTAGATCTGTATGCAAACACATGGGTTACTTTAGTTGCCCTACAGTACCTTCAGGCCTGCTGACCATCCTGTGTTTACTTTGTAGGATTTACACAGACCTATTGGAGAGAGTTCATTTTAATCCAGCTTTGCCTTTTTGTTTTTTTACAAGCCTGTTCTGTGTGCATTTATTTTCACTTTTGTTTTTAAAAAGTACCACTGTAATAAAGCGGCCTTTAAAGTGTTTAAAACATAGATTTAACTGTGATGGGAAGCAGTAAAAATACCACCTTAATAAACTTGTTGACTGGCAGGATATCAGGACACACATGTTCAAATGTAATATTATTGTTCCTTTGGACTCTGAGAACTTATTATAAGCAATTATTCACCTGTCTCTGACATTTTAAAGGCTAATTGATTCATCTGTTGAATGATAGAATTAAATGACACATTTACTGGCAATAAAAAAAAACAGCTTTATAGCCACAACCTTTATTGATTATTTTTAACGTTAACTGACGCACAATTCAAGATCAGAACAGACGGCATAGCAGAAAGACACAAAGGAAGGACACAAACCGTCTGTTGTTTTTACTTGAGCCTCGTTAAGATTTATGGGCTGTCTGCTTTAATGGGACAATAAAATGTTAAGAATAGGAGACTTTGTACTGTTGGGAGCGACGAAGGGGAGGCTGGCAGCATCATTAGCGACTTGGCCGTGCCCTGCGAGAATTCAAATGTCTCATGTAAATTTATGTCTTCCATTGGTCTTCAGTTTTGGTGCCAGGCGCCAGCCTGATCTGCTGTGGTGTGCCGCTGGGCTTCCCTTTAAACAGCTACTGCTGACATGCCGCTGAGCAAGGCAGCTGACCTTTAACTGTCCTCGGTTTGTTTGAACACTGTAATTGGGCGGCTACTGAGGTCGAATGTGTGCTCAGACTCCTTAATCTGGGTAAACAAAGGTTTTAAAGTAGTTCCAGGATGCCTGTCTGTATGTGAACTGGCTCTGCTTGTTAACCCGTATCCAGCTGACTTCTCTCTGCTCGCTTGCCTGTTTCAGCAAGACCAAGCAGCATCCTCGTGGGCTGAAGAAATGAATCCAATGTTGAAGTGCAGTTCTTCTTATGTCCACTTGAAGCTAGCTACATAATGCGAGTCAGTCCACACAAGCTCTCATATTAATGTGCCCAACACTGAATTTCTCCTTCACAACAACCATGCAACTTTTTCATTAGAAGTCTCCCCTGTAAGAAATCATTGTTAGGGGTGTGTCCACTATAGGTGATAGGTGGATGCAAATACAGGACCATCTGGCTTCGCCTCACATAATTAGAGAGTCTGAAAAGAACAGCTAGCGCATTTGTGGTGTGCTGCCTGCCTTTTGACGCATTTATGAGGTAATGATCTGACAAATATTATGGCCTGCTGTGCGTTTAATTGCATTAACACCCCACCCAAGAAATCTGTTCTTGACTTTTGGTGAAGTTCTGGTGTTTTATTCATCATTTATTTATCACTAATTACCACAAATTAGTGTGTGTGTGTGTTATGAATGTATCCATGCATCCATCCATCTTCATCCGCTTTATCCGAGGCCGGGTCGCGGGGGCAGCAGCCTAAGCAGAGAAGCCCAGACCTCCCTCTCCCCAGCCACCTCCTCCAGCTTATCTGGGGGAACACCAAGGCGTTCCCAGGCCAGCCGAGAGATATAATCTCTTTGTGGATAAACCTTACCAACCAACATAAGTTCGGTTAGTTAGTCCTTTCATCTAAATATGGTCAATTTTGACTACAACACCCAAGGTAATATTAATTAAGATGAATAAGGGCTTCAAAATGTTTGAGAAGAGTCTGTGAGTTCACAATAGTTATGTACTTTTTTTGTTTGGAATTGTTTTTTTATGCCTTTTTTGGTAACATGTCTTCTTGACGATTGAATAGCAAAATAAATAGCAGTTCTGCTTTCCCGTGAGTGCTGTTCTACCAGCTTTATCGTCGCCGCGATCATCAGGGACAGTGGCACGTACAAAGTGCATGGTAAGGACAGATGGTGAAGAGGTGACGAAAAGAATTGGAAAAAATCTGCAAGGGGACAAAATGAAGAAAAAATAAGAGATGACAGCGATATTTAATGCAAGGATTAAGAGAAATAGCCGTGGCGGTGGAGGGCGAACAATATGCAAAACCTGCTGTATGCAACTGTATGCATACTTAAAGACTAGTGCATGCAGACTGAATGAGAATGTACTGCAGTTATACAAGAGGAGAAACTCTTTTCAGGGTTTTTTTGAAAACTGGGGGATTTAGCATGTGTTGTATATCAAAGCGTTTGATATACAAGCAGTGAGACGAGGGTTGTTTTGTAAATGAAACCCTGTTGTTACGAACCAAGCAAAGGAACATGTGTCACATTTTTGAAAAATCCGGCGTTTGTTTGCTTGACATCTGAATTAAGGATACGTGAGGCAAACCAAGCGCGCCTAATTACACCCGAACGCTCGCTGTCAAAGTATGTCAGAGTTCGAACTGTTTGTAACGAGAGATTCCTACATGCTGTTTTTCTTTAAGAGTTTCCTGCGGTGCCTGTCGCAAGCTGCTGACTGAGTTATTATTGCTTCCACCAAAGTAAATAAACGGATCTATGCGCTTTCTGAGTAGTCTCTGTATTTGTCCTTTACCTGACGAGTATGAAACCTTGAGTCCCCATCTGTGTATACACATGGATGTTGAACATTAACATTTTTTGTGTATGCAGACATCTGTGTTTGTATATACTCGCAACCACAAGGTCACGCTTAGAAGAATGGCCTCAACAGACATCATTTCGTTGCTTTGCCGTGATCTATTAGCGCATATTGATAATTCCCTGACAGTAATTGGCCTGGAGAGAGACCAAGCATGAAATATGATGTCTTTGCCTTTGACTACTTTTAACCCCAAGGTACTAACACCCCCCTCCTCCCCTTTTCTACCACCGTTTCCTCTATGATCGGACTGCATGTGCCACATCAACAACTTTGCCCTGCCCCTTCTCCATTACTTAACCACTAATTGCCCCGGCGACCCTTGGGATTCGGGAGGACTGACCCCAACGTCTGCTGTCATGGTGTGAATTTTAATAAGGGCTCTCCTCAGGAGCATCATCCTCCACTGCATTAACACTAGCATTTACATTCTAACTGCTGCAACTACAGTGAAAGACATGCTTATGCTTTGTTTTAATGTGTGCTTATTTCACCTCAACTAATTTCATATTTTAAATGAAAAGAAATGTATATATTTTTGTACATGAATATCTGTACTAGTAGGGCCTTTAGCAAGCACCATGTAGGCTTGACTGCAATCCTTATGATTTAATTAGTGAAGAAGCTCTAAATCAAAATTCTCAGGAAACGCATAAGAGTGCATATTTTCTCCTAATTAGACACTGGACATTTTGACATTTAAATAGACACGTAATTGGGGTGGGGGCATATTTTTAGACTTGCTCAGAAGCGTGATTAGGGTTGTCAATCTTAGCCTTGAACTGGTTTTTAGAGGTTACAAACTGCATGCAGAACCATCAAGAATGTTTAACCAAACAGATTTACTGCAGGTTCTAGGTTTGCTGAGATAGAACAGTAATGAGGGTGTGTACAAAATTGCTTGCAAAGTTCCTGCCGCATTCCTGAGTCATGTGCACAGGTAAATTTAGTTCTAATCGACATGCATGTGTGTGTTAGTGGATCTGACCCATAAACTGGCAGGTGTGCTGCTTCATAGTGACGATTGGTCAAGATTTACAGGCTTCACTTTGTAATCTACTAGGTTAAGCGTCAATTTTGAGCATGCAAACATGTGAAAAACACATGATAAGACAGTGAAAGTGCTCTGGTGGTTTTGTCTCTATTGCAGATGTGCAGTTGTAGTAAACAAAGAAAGAGGGAGAAGTTTCCTTTAATTATGTGAAATAATGAGGGTGTAAACGCTGATATGAAAGGGCATCAATTTCATGGATATTTGCTCAATGCGTCCATTAAATGAACAGTTTTCAATGTCATATTCTGCTAATGAATGAATGGATTAGTAATACGCCAAAGGTTTAATTAAAAGATTTGTTTTCTGCAACAATCCAGACTTCATGATCTTTAGCGCAGACATGCTCGGCTGCAGTTTGCCCTCTTCCGTGTACAAAGAGAGTCGCATATATCCTGCGTTTGCACACGAAACATTTTTACGAAGTGTTTGTAAATGAGGCCTATCATCGTCTTTTCGTCAGGGATACCACAAACAACGCAGTCGTGTCATCGACAAACATTCATCAGACCACTCGAGCTGGTTTTACGATCGCATCGGTCATGTGAGGGTTTAAAAATATTGTTCGTTGACAGTATAACAGAAGACCTTGAGTGACACGAGACGTGCGTATCAGATGTGGCAAATCAGTTTCTCATTGATGGTTTAGAAGCTGGAAGATTGCAATTAGACATTGACGCAGCAACATTTGCATGTCAAAGCTGCACGACAGCTTACTCTCACATGAACTGACTGCCAGCTGATGTAGAGATAAAAAAGAAATGTCCTTTTATTTTATTTCAACCACTTATTTTCTTTTGATTTTCCCCAAATCAAGACAAATTAACAATATCCCCATTCTCCACTGTCATCCACCTTTATTTTCTCTGTTTTTCAAGAGCAGTGGTACCTTGATTTTTCTTTCGTTTTCTCTCTTTTCTTTCTTTTTTCTGGCCTGAAACGGCATAGAAAGAGAGTAGGTCATGTTTAATTAATTCTGCTTCTCCAGGCATCAACATGCATTCACTAGTTATTCTTTTGATGCATTTTAAAGCATGCAATTAAAGGTGAACCCTGTTTGAGGGGAAAACGCCAGCGTTTGCAGGTCCAATTAAAATTTCGAGGCCGTACTGGAAAGTATGCTAGTCAAGGTAGATGAGGCTGAGACGTGTGAGTTTTAAAGAGTGTGGGCGGCTGTGCGCATTTCCTAGAATTCCTTGAACCTAAATTTTGGAAGTCTTTTTCACAGAAAATGTCATCATATCAATATTTGATGAATGCGCAGTCATCAGGATCTTTATGAATGTGTCATCTTGTCCATCAGAAAACAGGATCTAAGGAATGTTATGAGTGTCGTAGATCACTTGGAGCAAATGTAGCTGCATGCTCTGCATGCATGCATGCAAAATTGATGTCGAAATCTTTGTTAAACTAAACTTTGGGATACTGGTGTGTCAATAAACTTCTGCTGCGTTACTTTATACTGTACTTGCCAAAGTTTTTCCTTTTATACTGTGACTGCTGCTGCTGCTGCTGTAGCCTCTTTTCCAGAAATCTCATAAATGCATTAAAATAGGACTTAATCAAACTTATTCAAACCTCAAAGATCCTCTGTGAGATGCTCACTGATTGTAAAAAAATCAAAAAAAACAAAAACAAAAAAAAGCTCTTACGAAGCTGTGGAGAAGGTGGGGACCATAGTGAAGCGGTAATGCTATCTTATGATAACACTGGCATCATGGTACAGCAATTCAACAATACTGGACATATTGACAAGACAATCTATGACACATCCTGATATCTGTTTAACTGAAAGTAACTGGATTCTGGTTCCTGTGTCAGTGCGCCTGTCATTATCGTTGTTTAAATAAGGTGTTGGTTGAAATTGTTTGCTTTGTGATTAGCGCACCGATTTCCCTGTGAGATTCTTCCTCGTCACTGCAAGTCGATGTAATTGACACCACGAGGAGTCATGAATGAATGAATCTGGGGCACATTCAGTGTGAAAACAGTATGCAACAGTTTGCTACAGTTTTAAGGTTGAATGTCCCACTGAAAAGGTGTGCATCAGTAGGCAGTGAGCATTAATTTTCTCCTTTTTTTTGTTCTGTTTTTGGGAAAATTGTGAAAATTGTGCCTATGTATATGTTAAAGAGCATTTACTATATTTTGGCGGGCTAAATGGATGGACACTGGTGAAGTTGAATATGGTGCATGAGGTGATTTGATGTGTTTCAGTGAGCCCTATAGTGAATAGTGTGACATTTTAAGCACCTTTTATGATATAAAGTGGATTAGTGTTTAATGAACAACCAACGAATGTTGGAGGTGATTCTCTTCCCTATATTCTGTCTCTTAGCTGATCCTTTACTGTTAAATAAAGACAAAAAATGCTCAAATTTGGCACAGTTTTCATTCACTTTCAGTGCACCAGGGCGATTAGCCTGAGAAGGTTCCATGAGAGACGTTCTTGACCTATTTTCAAATCAAGGAGTTGTGTTATTGTAGTGTTTTTTTCTGATTTGATCCCAGCATAACAGGCACAATCTATGTAAGTATATTCATGCTCAAAAAGACTCGAATCAGAGCTTTGACAAGCTCTACCTCGTCCTGTTATTTGTCTTCGAGCTCCAGCTTTCGTCAGCTTTACCTCCACTCTCCATGTAGTGTATATATTATCCCAAACTTTTTTTCTTGGCTCTAGTCTTTCACTTTGCCCCCTTTCATCTTCCCTGTTTCATGCTGTCTTTCCATAGCTCAAGTATGCAATGTACACATTACTGGCCCTCGAACACTTAAAATATATTTTGATGCCCTGACCTTGGATATAGGGAATATTTATACAAGCATAACTTCCTGAATTGGATCAAAGATGAATGAGAGCAAACAAGGACACAGTTAAGATGAAACAGGTGAACTATTAAGCTTGTGGACAGGGGGAGATAAGTTTTATTGCGAAGACTAATGCGATGTCACTATTTGACAAAGACTTGTAGAACATTTCTACAGTCACACATACATCACTTATATCACACATACATCACTTATATATGGGGATGTTCTTAGTGTGGTAGAGTAACAGCCTCACAAGTACTTAACAAGCTCGAGGCTCAGTCCTATCTGTGATTATGATGCCTTGTGCCAATTTGTGTTGCATAAACTCACAGGTAGTGAGTTTATAGAAGAGAGAAGTTGTGGAAGAGTTTGTCAAACATGGTGCCGAGTTTGGACCATCTGTTTAATGACTCAACAGTCTTTGTAGTAACATGAATTAAAGCTAATGTCTGGTATAAATCAATACAGATGTTAGGGAGCTTTCTGGGTGGAATGTCCTTTTAAAGGTTGAACGCTTTAAAGAAGCCTGGTCAATAGCAGAGATCAGTAAACAGTCCATATTTTTTGGTTTCACACTAAAGGAATGTTTTTATAGTAACTGTTTTTAAACAGTGTGAAAACAGAAAAAAATCACCACCATCAAAGTTTGGAAGTCCATTTTTGGTTGGACCATAAATTGTATAAAAAATAGACTTAGACTTTGAATCTGAAAAGTGAAGCCAATGTGGAAGTGTGTTAAACCTGCAGTCTTTTTAATGGCCAACAAGTGCTGCAAAAAGTCATGTAGGGAGTATTCGCAACCAGTGATTGCACCCGGCTACCACTGATCCACGCCGCACCGGACCCCTACAGCTACTTTTGCAGGTAGTGAGCCCACCGAGGCCCAGGCTCGTGTAGCTCTTTGGGGCTGAGCTCAGTTGGGCCTAGCCCCATGGGGTCATGCCTTGTTGCAAAAGTTGCTGGAAGTAGCCAAGGAGAGGGGCACCTGGTGTCTTTGCTTAGGCTGAGAATCTACCCCTGTGATCTGGACTCAGACAAGCAGGAGAAAATTGATGGAAACACTTAAACATAAAAAAAAAACCCAACAGTTTTAAGTTTTAGCACAAAAACTGGAAGAAAACCCAGCAGTGAAGTCCAGGCCTCCAGTGCGGGAAATCTTACAATTTAGAACAAATTAGAAAAAAAACGTTAGCAATTCCCTATAACTCGCTGTTAGGCATACACAATACGGTGAGGAAATGTAGAGAAAAAAAGAGGATGTAAAAAGGTTCACAACGAAGTAAACGTCGACAACGAGCAGTGCCTCTGCAATTAGCAATAATAAAGCAAGCAGAAGAAAAGCTCGGATGGCACGTAGTTCCAGGACAACAACCCCAGTGGGTACTTACCCTCAGGTAGTTCCCAAAGCTTATTAGTCCAAAAGAAGCTATTGTAACTCCTAGCCAAAAGCTTGAAGTACTATTTCTACAAATATGCCCCGAAACTAAACCTGCAGCATCATTATAATTCACAGTTCCTTAGAGCCTCACTATTTATGGATACAGTGAAGAAAATGGAAAGGAATAGGGTCCAGTTATAAAAAGACACATGGTACTTGGATGTAATTTCAGTTCCTAATCAGACAATACTCTGCTTTCAGATTCTGAGCTCACTGGTCCAGTGTGATAAACGACTTATTGTTTGTGCTACAGACACACACTGAGGTTAGTGCCACTTGTAGTGGTAATCTGTTGATGTTGATAGAGAGAAGAGCTTTGATAAAGCACACTCCATTCATATTTGATATGCAGTTTATATCACTCCTGTCCTATGTCAACATCACGCCACAGTTTGCCCTGTTGGTTTCAGCCTTGTAGACTACTCCGCTCACAGTGTGTGTGCGTGTGTTTTATCTTTAAGTGTCTTTAAGTGCCTACCTAATGCCTAATGTTTAGTCTTTGTGGGGTTTTTGATTAAGGTTGTTTTGTTTAACAGATGTTTATTAAAATTTTTAGCTGATAATTGTACAATTGTACAATGTTTGGAATGTTCATAAAACCAGTTTTATTATTCTCACATACAGCTCTGCATTCAGAAATTTATCGGCGGTCTGTAAGGGCCCAATAATGCAAAGTCCAGCAGCAATCCATTTGTATATTAGTAGCAGGTTGGGCCCGATTTTGCCTTCAGAACTACCAACTTAGTTCTTCATAGCGTATATTCAACAAGTTGCTGGAAACATTCCTCAGGATATCATAGCATCAACACACATGCTGCACATTTGTCAGGTGCACATCCATGATGTGAATCTCCTGTGTCTCCATTGGACAACAATCATGGCACATCCAAAGTCACCTAAATCACCTTTTTTTTCCCAATTCTGATGCTCGGTTTGAACTTCACCGAGTCATTTTTGACCATTTCTGCACTCTTAAATGCACCGAGTTGCTACCATGTGACCGGCTTATTAGATATTTGCATTAACAAACAGATGAAATGGATAGTGAGTATATGCACTGTATATAGACAGACAGATGGAGCAGTGGGCCTGCGTATATACACCTCTGCAAACATAAGGAAAGAGGCGATTGAGGAGATATTTACTTATGTATTTTGAAAATTGCATTGTTGCATATTAGAAGAACGTAGAACTAAATCATTTAACTTCCTACTAACTACCTTCATTAATGCACATATATTTATATATTTAGTCTGTGGGTTTTAAATTATTTTTAAGTGGAGGTAAATGGATTGATATGCAAAAGAATTAAAAAAAAATCTTGGTGCATCACCACACATTTGAATTTTATCGAGCACTCTTACTGTTTTCAGCAACCATCAGTCTGATATTATCAAATTCAGGGTTTCACAATCAGTCACCTTCTGCTAATATGGCCACAAAATAACTGATGAAAGCCTCATCTTCCTGTTTAGAAAGGTTGTTTTTAAAACAGTATTGCATACAGCATATTCTCTATGTTAGTAATGGTCTCATTTGTGTCCATTCTTATGCTCTATGTGTGCTCTATTGTTAGAAATCTATCGAATGAACAGCTAGCAGAGGAAAGAAAGAAGCCTTCCTTTAACAACAGAGGGAGGAGGGCAGGGGTTAAAGGATCAAGACCCTCTTAGTACTTACTCAAACACACATACCCTTTCACGGATTCAGCTGCTAATCTTAAAACTACTTAACCCTTTGCAAAGAGGTGACGCTCTCTAAGCAGTTTTCCAGGAACTGGTAATGGCACCAGTAACAGCTGAACGTGACAGAGTTTCTGACCTTCAGACCAACTTATCCAGCTTTAACTTTGTGTGTGAATGGAAAAAAAAAAACAATTTGCTTCTGCATGCATGAGTAAAAGCCTCTATTTCTTATGTCCAAGGGTCATGTAATGGTAGATGGAGTATGAGACTCAGTGGATTTGACAGCTTAACTCAGTGGTCACAACATGTGGTGAAGCACTTGTTTGGTTGTAGTATGGCCACATATCCTTGATGAAACAAATTCAGAAGACTTTTTTTGATCGTTTGTGGCACAAAACCTCAAACCTGGCTATTTTTGAGCCTTTTCTTGCCTGCAGACTCGGTCTTCTGTCCCGTTCCTACTTTATCAGTCGTCTGCATTCATGCAGATCATACATTCAGATGGGTAGTTAAATAATGCCCACTGGGAGGGAGCGCCAAGATAACTCCGTGCACCAAAATGCCTTATGTGTGGGATAATTGTAGCTAAACTATGAAGTAGTGTGGGTTCAGTTCCAAGCTCCTACAATTTGCATGTCCTAGGGCAAAGGAGCTTACCCAACTGCTCTTTGTGGTTAGGCCACTGCCTTGTATGACTTGCTATGGCTTGCTGCCATTGCTGTTTGTGTGTTTGGGTACGTGACTGACAGGCAAATTGTAAAGCACGTTGGGTAGAAGTGTTGTATAAATGCTTTCTGTTTCAAAGCAACATGTCAGGTCTTGGGTCAAGTTTGTGTCTCAGGTTTTGAGATTGGTTGGGCTTTACAGAGTTGAGGTCTCATTTCTGTGTCTACCTTGGTTCTTAGTGATTAAAATCTTGGGATCATTTTCTCCGAGACATTTTTATATCGCATTGTAGTGACAGGAAACTCACTGTCAGTTTGGACAGTTGTCTTTGAAAAGGTTGTTTCGGGAACAACCAGGTCTTCAGTGGCTGTTTTTGTAGCAACTTTAGCATCCTAATTCTGTTGCTGTCCACAGAAACTACAACTACTTTAACTACTTATATTCAGAGTTAAGCCAGAATTCCTCCATAATTAGTGACGTGGTTGCTGCGTTCTCTAAGTGCGTTCTTTCTAACATTCACACACATTCATCAGAGAGCAACTTGGGGTTAGTATCTTACCCTAGGACATTTGGCATGTAGACCAGAGCAGCCAGGGATAGAACCACCAGCCTTCCAACTAGTAGATGACCTGTTCTGCAAGTCTAAACTTCAATCTATGCCTGATATTTCAAAGTGGTTTCTATTTTTCCAGTGTATTAATCATTAAGTGATCATTATTGTCCTGATATTTGGGAGCTTTAGTCGTGCACATATTCCCATCGTTTCATAGCTGCAGACTTTTTAATCTGAGTGTGACCTTTGTTCTCTTCCAGCCTGGATCCCACTCCTCCCTCTGCGTTCCTGAGACTGTCATCCACCTCCAGCCCTGGCCTCAAGGCCAGCTGATTTACCCGTGGAGCCTCCATCATCTTTCATATTTTCCAGCATCACCGTGAGCAACGACACACCGGGTGCACTCCTTTTGGAGAAACGCCCAAAACCCACCTTCCAAGGACCCCAGGGACCGGCCCCTAGGGACCGGCCCCTGTTATGTTTTGTTGACCGACTCGTCCCAACCGGCGAATGACAAGTGTGCATCCGAGGGTGGGGCTTGCCTCAGTCTCTCATGATTGGCTGCTGGATGGAATTAAGGTGAATGGAACACATGCCCAAGGAGCAGGACTCTAACCCATCAGAGGGAGAAGAGAAACAGTGAGTCTGAATTATGTATTTATTGTTTAACGTTAACACAGTTTAATGTCTCAGAAGCAAATTTTCTAGTGCATCTTATACAAAAACATTTTTGAAATTGCATCATTGTTTCATAATGGCTGTTAAAAGTAAGCAGTAGTCGTACCAGTTCCTTTATAGCCATCCCATCTCCTTCTCTACCTTTAGCTTTCCTACTGTACGTTGTATCTTTACTGAAGCAGCCATGATTTTTTTCTTAGTGCTGTAGAAAAGAGGTTTTCTGATAAGGCAGTATTCATTTTTCAAGATAAGCTAAGCATCGTCGTGTTCTCTTTTTTTCCTCCGTACCACTCGCCCCCCTCTCTCTCTCTTGCCCTTTTCCTCGTCTGTTTCTGAGAAACTAGACTTTCAGCTGCTCCTGACCCTGACGTTCCCGCCCTCGCTCAGCTTCTTCAGACTGAGTCAGTCTAGCCTAAATGCAAACAAACATGGCGCTTTTTAAGCCCCTTCTCATTAATGAAAACATAATATTAGTGGAATGGACTGTTTTCTCATACTGCTAGAGGAAGGGGCCCCTCTGTATGGAAGAGGCCTCTGGGTAAAGGAAATAGTTATCGCTCTATATCAGGCTGCTTTGGGTTTGAAACAAGTCTTTAATTTAGAAAGCACCATGAGTTCCTTTCATTTGACACGTCCCCTTCACAGTTGTTTGAAGGTGAAATGACAGGTTGGTTTTGTGGTTTCACAAAATAAGTGTTGGAAGGTTCATGAAAGCTTCTGTTTAATCACATCAGGTCTTTATTTTATATTATTTTTTGTTGCGAATAAGTTCCAAAATGAGCAATTTTAACACAACAGAAATCTGCGAGTTTACTTAAACAGACGGTTCACCCTTAAATCAAATATGCGTGTTTCTCCTCTGGCATGTAGCGGGAGACATCAGCTTCAGCTTGTCTTGAATCTAATGGAAACTATCTGGTGGTCAGAATCTTAAGAAGTACACTTAAAAAAAACTTTAGCAACACCTCTTTCCACAAATCATGACCTAGATATGTGTGTGCAGTTTCATGTCGGAACTGTCTGTCTACATCCGCCAATTAAAGCGTGCAGCCAGCTAATTACAGCTCAGCTGAGTGGGTTCCCATTAGTGTTTACATCCTGCCACGCGGTCACGAGCATGAGGTCACGGGTAGCTCGTTTTGCACAGCGATACGGTTGATGGGGGTAGTTCAGTAGAAAGGAAGTAGGTCCTACATAAACCTGCTCACAGTCCTGTTGTATTTGAACAGATAGATAAAAAGCACTTTCAGCTTTTGGTTGCTCCCTTTAGGGCTCACCACAGTAGATCATCTACCTTCAACAAGTATCTTCCTCTGTCACACCACTTCTCTGCATGTCCTACATTTGATTTTCGGGGTGAACTCTAACTTATTATATAAAAAAAAATATATATTTTGGGTAAAACTGTCACAGAAACATGAAATGTATGGATTGAATCATGCCAAAAAAGACACTTCCTTACAGGTTTGTCGTCTTGTTGTCCTAAATAAGTAGTTGTATTTACACCATGTGATATATGGTTGAGCAGTCAGAAGATAAAGCGAGCATTTGAAGGCAACACTGGACACCGGCATTAACATGCAGTGTTTGAATTTAACACCGGAACTTTTTCAGTCTTTCGTCTCCGCAGTCAAATTTATGTAAAATGTAAGGTCATGTTTTAGTTACCGTGTGGAGGGACTGACTGCCTGTTCCGCACCGTCAGAGGCCTAGACGGATTCTTAAGATAACACGGACACCTGTCAGGAGATTAACAACTCTGCTGCCGGGGGAAAGAGAAAGTCGGCGTG
The DNA here is from genome assembly GCF_001858045.2 of Oreochromis niloticus. NCBI lineage: Eukaryota > Metazoa > Chordata > Actinopteri > Cichliformes > Cichlidae > Oreochromis > Oreochromis niloticus. The sequence goes on from NC_031973.2 coordinate 6,077,339, forward strand.
GCAGAGGACATCTTGCTTCATTTCACATGTGCGGGTGTGATAACTGAGTGTATCGCTGTTTACACCTGTACCTGCTGGCTGCAGTACTCTGCACGTCAGGGATAATTAAAAGCACGATGAATTAAGCTCCCGAGGCTACAGACTGGAGTGGTTTCTGCTTAGAGTGGATATCGGTAGTGTGCTCAGCATGACAGTGGATTTTATTAAATCTCTACCCCTCCCTTCTGCGTGTTGTCAACCAGTTGTTGTGATCTGATCCAGTCCTGTAAAGTGGTGTTATGGATACCAGAAGGCAGACAGAGAATACGCCCTCCTCCTAAAGATTGATTGATATGTCGTCAGCCTTGTTCAGCTGATTTTTTTTTCTTTTTTCTGATTTTTTTTGTATAAATAAATCCACACAAATGTGATAATTATACATTCTATGCACTAAATTTCATTCTCGGCACTCGCTTTTGATGCTGTTTTGCTTGGCGCTCCTATTAACGGCATATTGAGATGCACAAACTCCTGCATGCGTCGGATTCTTCCTTGCATCACTCCTCCGAACATGTCACCACAGCTGATGCAAGACTGCTTGCACTGTGTTGCATTAACAGTGGTAAAGGCTTACACCATACAAGTGTTGTGTAGTCTCTTGTATCCAGGAAACTTTGTTCACGAGCCGCGCGAGGCCTGTTTTTATCCTTTGCACTTATGTGAGATCCTCCCATCCATCATGCACGAGAGACAATCACAGCTCTCGGCTGATAGCTGGTGGTGCTTGTCTGCATGTGGAATCGTTGGCTTTCTCTGTGTACAATAAGTATTAAGTGCTCCTCTCAACTGTAAATAACATAAGATGGCTCGCAGTAATTGTGTCATGCTGTTGGATTTGTGTCAGGGAACGCACTCAAGCCTCAAACAGACCTGCTGTTCTTAATTTATACACGTAGAGACAAATGGAGGACACCTGTCCTGCAAAGGAAAACAATTACATTGACACACATGGAGAATATGTGTTCTTTCTCCAAATCATATGCAGTATGTAAAGCTAGAGATGGACTTAACGACTGTCAGGCCGATTATGAATGCAGTTTGGACGTGCTGGCTGATGAGGACCAGTCCCACCAGATCTGTTCCAGTTGGGCTCAGCTGGTGTTTACATTAAGCAGATAACGCCGTGCAGTGTGTGCGGTGTGTAAAGATTCTAGTCTTAATTCTTCGGAACCGGTCACTGCCAGACGTTCTCATTCAGATTTTTTTTAAACCTTGTTTAAAATTTGTAACTGACACCCGCGATTTATGCTGTCACTGTTGCTTGGAAGATGCAAAACAAACACGAGAAGAGGAATGGCGGGCGAAAAAGTTTGTGACAGAAGTATCCCTGCAGAGCATCCCCTCCTTGGATGGTCTCGCACATTTTGATGATGCTAAATACAAGCCGCATAATGTTATGGTAAAAATAAAACCAGCTGTGATTGTTTGGCTCTCTGCGCTGCACAATTTATTTGTTTGTTTGTTTCGTTTTTGTCTCACCGAAAAGGAGATCACAGGCAAAACTGAATGTTGGCATGGTAACAAAATGCGTTTCTCTTCTGCTGATTGTATAAAAATCTATATTGTATAACAATTTCTGACCGCCCTCAATTATTTTGATCTTGACAGAGAGGATGCTTCCCCCCCTCCAGCACACTACGTTTTATTCCAATTGTCACTGCATCTTATTTGAAAAAGTGGGACAATCCTCATCAAAGCATTCAGTGATTTTTATTTCCAGTTATGTCTGCTCTATTGTATCTGAACGTAGTAGATAAAATGTCCAGTCATGGAACATTTAACTTATAGTTGAAAGTGAAAAACTGGTGATAGCAGCAAGAGTGAAAGGGAAAGTTTACAAGATGAGGCCTGCTGTGATGTATGGTTTGGAGACAGTGGCACTGACAAAAAGACATGAGGTGGAGCTGAAGATGACATGATTATCAATGAGTGTGAAAGAGACAGTTCAGGCAGAGCAGTTTGGAGACAAAGTTAGCGAGACAAGGCTGATATGTTGAGAGGAGGGACAGCACCAAGGATGTTGATGATGGAGCTGCCAGGCAGGAGGAAAACAGGGAGCAGTCGAAGTCTACCAGCAGAATGATATTATCAGCCAGTGGGGTCTATAGTGGACTGCTTTAAGGGACTTCACAGTTATGCATTGGTCACAGAGCTTTGCAGACAGTCATCTACATGTTGTAGCTGTTTCCTGTTGCCCCCACCCCCAAACCGGGCATGCCTGCCCCTCCCCGAGGCTGGTCCTGCTGGGAAGGAAAATGGTTTGATTGTTGGGGTTTTCTCCAGAACACTGCAGGGTCTTTATCTTACAGTATAAAGCGCCTTGAGGTGATTGTTGGTGTTATTTAGATAAATAAACCTGAAGTGAATTTTTACGCCATCTGTGTCACTCAATCTGCATTTTTTGATCTTCAAGCATGTTTTGTGCTTCTTTTTCTTTATACACTCAAAAAAAAAAAAATCCCACCAAATTTCTGACTTGAACGTAAAATGTTCCATGTAATTTTGTTACATAAGTAAAAATGTTACATTTGGTTGAATCTGGTAAAATACAATGTACTTGACTGGTATACATTCAGTTTATACCAAGCATATTTTCGTGAACGATTCATTATTAGAAAAAATGAGCCTTTGATTGAAGGTGAAGAACGAGTGAAGGTTTGTTTCCTCCCTCACTACCAAAGTCTCTGTGTTGGTCAGATTTTCCCATAACAGTGTCTTTGGTGGAACTGAACACATAAACAACATTCAGCTTTTCCTTCCCCCTATACATGAGGATGTCCTGCCATGCCCACGTTAAAGGCATTGTTATTCGCTCTCTTCCTATGGATTTTACGACTATTACTTCCTGTTCCCTTCTTTGTGTATGCAGAGTGTAGTGGTTTACACATTTGCCTAACCAAGCATAGATCCCCAGTTTGATCCCAGGAGGAGATACAGATCCTTGTGTGGGTTGTGTCAGGAAGAGCATCCAGTGTAAAAATCTGCCAAATGAGTTTTACACTGTGGGCGACCCGTGGTGAATAGGGGATTAGCTGAAAGTAGCTTTAAACGTCCCCTTCCTTTGTTTGCTTGGGATTTAAAAATTATGTCAGTAGATGCATTTTTGGCATTATGTCAAAGGATGAACACATTTAAGCAAAATATGTTTTTTCTATGTGGTAAACATCAACTTATATCCCTGAAGCTCGACACAGTAAGTCATAAGATTCTAATAAATAAAAAAAATAATGGTATGTTGCAAGATCTTCCTAACATTTTAAATTAGATATTGAACAGGAAAAAACACTTGGTGAGGATTTTATGTATTTTGATCATCTTCGCTTGTTTGAGATCGGTGCGACCTGCAGTCTACCCTCTTTTAAAGCACTTAAACCAGAGTTTATTTCACAATTACCCCTAATGTGAGAGTTGGGTACCCATTAAGGCCAGGTGGGTGCGTGTCAATCTGTGAGTCAGTCGGCGTAAACCTCTGCTAATCAGACTAATTGACTGAAACACTGTCAGGTTTTATTTCTGCATTTGTAAAAGAAAAGTCCCCTGCAGGAATCTCAGTGATACTTTAAAGAGCTGTGAACATTTCACGCCAGAACTGCATTTGTGTTGCTCGATTTGTCTTATATATTACAGTTATTATATCATGATCACAGAGGAATAACAGTAAATACATGCTGCAGATCTCTGTGGTGTGGTTATGTGTAAAACAAGTGCTTCATACTGGCAAAAGCACTGGGATTTCTCTCTCATGATCATGTAAAACCACCACGCCCAGTATGAAACTGTGAAAACTTTCATTGAGTTTTGGTTTGATTCGTGCAATATCAGTCTATATTAGCTTTGTCAGGTGCATTAGTCTGGACGGAGAATTGTGTGAATAAATATACTTCAGCGCTACTATGTTTGCATGACAGATTAATTTTATTCATCGTGTCAAATTTGCTAAACGAACTTGCAGTTTTAGTGAAATCTTTCTTTTTAAAAGAAATATTCACTTCACAGTATCAACATAAATAAGTCTGAACCTCTATATGTATAGATTATAAGTGCACACCAGACACATCTGGATATGGAAAAAAATCCAGTTAAATGTAGTAGAATACCTACTAAGTGTTTCTCTTTGGTTTTAGTTCAGAACATTTCAAGCTGTTTATATTTGAGCTTTTAACTACATGTTTATTATTGGTTATGTCTGGGATACTGTAGAGTTATGGATTTAATCAGAGGGAGTTGTCTTGCTTTCACTCAGTGGCATACTACATCCCCTTCTTCCTCAGCCTGTAATTTAGAGAGTGGCGGGAACAAAGTGTCCATTAGCTCTGGATGTATAGGACGGGGCAGACACAGCTGTTGGCCCGCAGCATGTAAGCACAACAATAGGCAACTGTGGCCCTCTAAACATAGGACAGGGGGCCTCTTTGAGTGTTTGTTATAGATATAATTCTCCAGGCTATTCTGAGCATCTTTGTGTTGTTCTGTCTAAGATGCGCGGGCTTCAGAGCAGACAGTTTCGGCAACAAACTCTAGCCAATCACAGGCAGAGTATCAGCAGAATGTAGGTAAGAAAAGGAAGAGTGAGCGTGGTTAGGAGGGTAAAAATATTAAAAATATATATTAATTACCTAAAGAAAAACTCTGAGGTTAGAACATACAAAAGTTATGAAAAGAGCTGTGTGTGTAATGGCACGGCTGTGGCTCAGGAGGTGGCGCGGGTCGTCTCCTAACTTGAATGTCAGTGGTTTGATCCCATCTCTCCTAGATACTAGATACCATCATTCGGTTGTCCCTGATGCATCCATCACTGTGAATTTTAGGTAAAAAAAAAACTTGTATGATTGTGAGCGAATGAGGCTTGTAGTAGGAAAGCGCTTTGAGTGCTCTTGTAGTTGGACAGATTATCTACAGAGCGCCTGTAGAGCTCTATAAATAAATATTTGCTGGCCTTTAGCAGCATAACACGAGGTTGATTCAGGGTCACCTGATCCAGTTCAAACTGTAAGCTTTATCAAAGAGCAAAGTTTAAATGTAGAGAGGTTTTCACGTCTTTGTCCTGCAGCCAAACTGGGAACTGGTTCCACGGGAGAGGAGACTGATGGCTCATTGTGACATGTTGCGTCATGAACATGGTCTAGAGTGCCAGATGTGCATTAATCCACAGCCAAATATAGTCAACAACAAATGCGCTCACCAGCTGTTTTAGCTCCTTTTATAAATGTTATTTTTAAAAATGTATATGTCTCTAATGAGGGAGGATCTAAGGCCTAAATGTCATAAACAGCTAGAGATTGTCTGTCTTTTTTAGGGGGGAAATATATATTTATCCTTAATAATCTGTACTGTAGTTCCCTGTGACTGGTGTTGGGTGCTTTTTTTTGTAGTGTATCTATATCTTTATTATTGAGTCCTGCAGTGACAGACCAGTAATACCTGTGAGATGTGTCGCGCTCACTGTCAGTCACAAGTGGAGAAGCTGACTGTGTTCCAATAAGAGGAGTCTGGGTGGTACCAAGTTCCACGGATAGGAATAAAAGGGAGGGAGCGGCACAGAGTATCCATGTGGGTCAGCAGGCTAAACATAGCACGAGTAGACGAGATATCAGCGTGAAGGAGAGTGGGAAAAACAGACAGTGTCCATGCACGAGGGCCGTTCACAGCTTCATCTGCGGCTTTAACTAGAACTGTTCCTCAGCCATGCATATTTTACAATCCCACTGCTACATCAGGTCAGCACTATGTGTTTTGTTTGTGTCATCCTTTTGGCTCAAACTCTTGTTTCTTCTCTTGTGTATTTGTTTTGGACCGCGCGGCCACATTCGGCACACATGTCGAGCCGCAAGGAATTCATCTGCTGCTCTTGAACGCCAGCTCAGGTTTTATACTGTGTTTGCTGCAGAGAATGTAGAGTATGTGCATGTGCATTGAGTTTCCGAGAGGCACAGTCTACAAGACTCGCATATTTAGAACTGTGTTGCAATCTGTATCTCGCCACAGAGCAAGAGCTGGGAATTGAACTTACTTTGGTATGCTCGTACAGCACACGCTGTCCTGCCTCAACCTGCAGAGACTCAGATTCCATCAACATATATTCAGTTTAAACCCACGAACAGAAGGTCTTCTATGTGCTAAGTGGCCAACATCTTCCTCAACTGTACAATACAATTATGAAAAAAAAACATATAGCTTTTTGCCTGAACACCCAAATCTACTTTTCTGTTTGTTTGTAGCAACAAAACATCATAACAGATAAGATGTTAGTTACAGATGAAGATGTAACATGCCGCTGTGAATCTAAACAGCCGTAAAAGCTTTCAGACTGAACCACTTTTGTAAATACAGTCATTTTATGCTATTATGTTATGTATTATACAGCTACTTTATTTTTCAGGGCCACTCGTCACAATGTCTGTCTTTTTTTAATGAGACCTCTTTGAACAAAGAACACCTCTGAGGTTATTGCATAGACTGCATATAAAAGGCAGAGGTAGGCAATGTAATATGACCCATTAGCTTCTGGATTCCCATATTAAAGCCTTGATTTTAGGCATTGCCATCTGGTAATAAGTTCTAAGTTGTGGTACCACAATGTGGATATGACATCATGACTACATTTGAAGTTAGGGTGGGTTATAGCCTACTTTATCATGGCTTTGGCTGATGCTAATAGCATGCTTTTTACTGTGGTTAAAAACGTCTCCTGCATATTTGTAGAAACTCACTCTGTTGGTTATGTAATTCTTTTTTTAATTTATTAAAAAGTTTGTTTCTCTGCACTTGCAGGTGCTGTTAATCCTCATCTTCTTGCTCCATAGTAGCTAGCTAAGGCTAGCTGCTCTGGTCACAAAGGCCTAGAGACCAGTTAGCAACCACCTGGCAACCACTGGTTGCTAGGGAAAAGTATTTCCTTTCCTCATGTCACTAGTAGAAATTGGTCACAAAGAGCTGTTGTTTCTGTGTTTTTGTTATTATTTTGTTATAATTTTCAGTGAATCACTAATCATTACTCTGCCATTTGTTGCATCATTCATCAGAGCTCACGTTGCCAAGCTTGTGTTGCGGCACCTTAGGGTTTGTGGAAACTCTCTGTACAACAATGCAGAGGTATAGTATTAGTGTTTAGTGTAATATAGAAGTATAGTCCTTGTAGGAGTGACAGAGAACTGATTAATGAGTATCTGATGTCATCCCGTTTGCTGATGTTCCCATCTGCACCAACATCCTGCTGCACTGGAAGACCGAGCTGTCACATAGCTGACAGTGTGATGGTTGTCGCCTCCAGCAGCTCCGTGGAGTGATGTTGGAGCCAGTTGGCAGAGGGAGAGATATTTACCTTTGAGTGGCAGTGAGTGAAAACCCCATCGCATCTTTCTGCTGCTGTGACAGCTTTAATTCTTTTTTTCACATCCAGCTGGCATTTTAACTGACATGTTTGCCCACAAAGTGAATGAAAAACAACAGCCGTGTTCAAAGGCTCTCAGATTTCTTTAGTTATTACTTTGTAAAATATGCATCTTGCAGCAATTTGTTGTTGTATGTAGAAGTGTTGCTTCACAGGTGAGCAGCATGACTCCTAGAAATGGAGATGGTTGTCATGCCAGTAACATTCTACCATGCTTTTGACCACTAAAGAAGATGCCCAACAGTCATGATAAATCAAGCTCTAATTCAACGGGCTGTGCAAGAGCCCAGTATAATACACTTTTGTATTCTGAAAAGGGCAAAAGGGAACCATAGCTGAGAACGAGACACTGCTATAATTAAAACCAGTTTAAAATATGAAGGGCAGTTTGAGCCGGCATTCATGCACAATTACAGCAACTCGTGAGCCTGACAGGTAATTATATTGTTATGTTTCCCAGTTGGAGACAATGTTTGCTGGTGTGAAACATAAAAACATGCTCTCTTACAGGAGAAAAGAAAAGCCTGTGTCTCATTTAGAAGCAGTAACATAAAACATGTTGTTTATCAGACTTATGTTTTTTTGACCAGGAGAGCAGAGAAGAAAAATGTGCAATATAGCCACAGAAACATTAAGCAACGAGTAACATGACTGGAGCTCATTTAGTGCAGAACTTTTGTTTTGTCTTTGTATAAACAAGAAATACTCTATAAGGAGAGCTGCAATCATGGCAGTATAGCACGTTATCAAAGTCAAAGTCAAATTTATTTATATGGCACATTTAAAACAACAACTGTTGACCAAGGTGCTGTACAATTAAGATAATCAAAAGAAATTAAAACATAGGGAAACATGATAAAAGTTAATGAAAAGAATCATAATTTACTCAAATCATTAGAAGATTTGAGTAAAAACTAAGTTAAATAAAAGTAGCACAAACTCATTCTGGTTTAAAAGCCAAGGAATAAAAGTGAGTTTTCAGACGGGTTTTGAAAGTGTCCAGTGTTGGGGAGGTCTTGATGTGAGGGGGCAATTTGTTCCACAATTTAGGAGCAGTTCCAGCAAAGGCCCGATTTCCTCTGTGCTTTAACCTGGACCTCGGGACAGCCAGGAGCAATTGATCCGCAGACCTCAGTGATCTTGCAGGAGTGTACCAATTTAAAAGATCAGAAAGGTATGAGGGTGCTAACCCGTGCAACGCCTTAAAAACAAATAATAAAATCTTTAAATTAATTTGAAGACTAACTGGCAGCCAGTGTAATGATGCCAGTATGGGAAATATGTGTTCTCGCTTGCGTGTGCCACTTAGTAACTGTGCTGCAGCATTTTGGACCAGCTGCACATGGCTAACTGATGACAGGCTAACACCAGAGTAAAGACTATTACAATAGATGAAATGAAGGCATGGATAGCTCTCTCAAAGTCTCTAAAACAGAGAAATGGCTTCACTTTAGCAAACAGCCGAAGATGAAAAAAACTAGACTTGATTACAGCATTGATCTGTTTATCAAACATTAGATTAGAGTCCAAAATCGCTCCTAGGTTCCTCGCAAAGGTTTTTTTTAAATAAATTTTTAAGGGGCCAAAGTCGCAGTGGTCACAGGGACCAAACACAATCACCTCTGTTTTCTGTTCATTTAGGTTAAGAGAGTTTATCACTTCATAAAGCAAGAAGGCTCCAGAAGCCAGGCCCTCGTGTTAAAACAGTAACTTCCTCCACACAGTTCATGGAATCTGGATGGCGGTTGAATATTTTTGCAAGTCATTTGTTCAAATTATATCAAGCTTAAAGCTATTCTTTAATAAATGCATCAGCTAGATCTTAAACCTCATCAAGCCACTGAACTGCCCGTGTTGATGCTTTTTTGATTTTTTTAATGTAACAGCTCGCAAATATCGTTGCTATTCGTGAGTTTTCAGATTTACTGTTTTACAAAAAGGCTGACAAAAATAGAAAAGCGTGTTATGATTTTTATTTATTAAGATGCCACTTATTTAGTTGCGTTCTTGAAAGTGTGCTGGGTATAAAAACATGAATTCACGTTTGGCAGATTTCTGAGATACTTGTTTTATGACATGCTCTAATAAATTTGTTAACACCGTTTAGCTACGAGAGTGTGTGAAATGCAGCCCTACAGTCTATTGGTGTACTTTGCTTACTGAGCTCCTAGTATTAGGTAACTTGGAGCTTACACTCTTGTCCAATTATGGCTTTAGAAACCAAGATGGCAACAGCAATAAGCTAAAGTTGAGACTTCAGAATTCAAGCATGCAAACAATGGCAGACTTCACAGTTGCTAACGCTTCTTTATTCATGTACAGTCTGAAGGAAACTAACCTACCTTTTATTTATTTATTGTTGAGGGCTAACAGGGCAACAGTTTGCATGAACTTTACTTAATAAAGGGATGATGTGTCAACTTGAGTTAGGAAGTTCAGTGAAAGTCCCATTTTAAGTTTACTATTCAAATCCACTCATATGCTTAAATTAAGAGTATTTAAATTATTAAATTATCCATCTCTTTAGATGCCTGTCTTTGGACTTCTTATTGCAGTAGCTAATCAGGGACGGCTTGCCATGACCGCCATGTGAACCCCGGGTATGTCATTAGAAAGGCAGTGACACTCTCTCATTAAAATCTCCTTTCATAAGATAAAATGTAGCAGCGGAGGAAGGATCCTTTCACCCCTTAATAAAGAGTACACTCTTATACATCTCTGTCACAGAGCAAATTTAACTCAGAGGCCTGTGTGTTGTGACCCAGAGTCCAGCAGAGTTGGAGCTCAGTTTATTTATGGTTGTAATGGAGTCCTGCTCCCTCTCCTGGAGCTGGCGTTAAAGGGTCCTGGTGTGGGAGGAGAGCTGGAGGCTGTCAGAGAGCAAAGAGCTGGACTCCTGGGATTCTAAACACATCCCAGACTTGCAGGGAGCACTCGCTGACTCCGGCCCATACTGTACGCGCTTTTCATAACCCCCCTTACCTCACCTCTCTCTGCTTTCATAACTCCCCTCCCAGCAGCCAGCTCCCATCTGCGCTTTACATGCCTTCCATATGTGTCAGCGGTGGCTTCAGGTGTGTGTGCACATCCTTGCTGTGAATGCGTGTTGCTTTTGGCTGCATGGTTGACACCTACACTCTTTGCAGTCTTTGTCTTTCGGCTGCTATTGTGGGGTTTCCCCATGAGCGCTCTCATAATTGGAGTGGTTTTGGGGACCTTACTAGTATTCCCCACAAAGTCTTTTTCCTGCTACTTGGATTCAGTTTGGGAGCACTTTCAGCTTTTACTGCCAAAGTGCATCAATTTGCTGCAAGTAAAGCTGCCTTTTCCTTTGACATAAACTTTATGACTTAACTTTTGGCCTAGAGAGCTCAGTTACAACTGAAAATTAAAATTTATGGTGGCAAATCATGCTCCTATATCTCTACGTGATTTGAGTACCAGATGCTTGGCTGGTAAATGGATATAGGGAGAAGGTTTACACAAATAGAGAAGCCAGTTTATTTTCCGTATATGGATTTGCATGAAATGTACAGATTACATTATCTCTTAGTCACTCGATCTGTTGTTTATAGATCTGTCCTGGAGCCCATTTGTACCTGATATTAACGTGGAGACTTTACTTGGATTACTTGGAAAATGATATTTCCATCTGGTATTGATTCTCATTAGCTTGATTTTGAAGCTGACAAATCTCTATAAACAGAAGTGCTGAGTTCTACTGACCATGAGTTTGCCAAAATGCAAGCTCAAAGCTACCATCTATCATCTAAAGACATATAACAGAACTTACCTGTATTTATAATCAGTGACCACTGGATGGAACATAATATATCTGCTGGCTTCCCCTCACGATGTGGCCACATTGCTGATTGGTTTTGTTGGCTTACAAACGTGGCATAAAGGGAAATTGTGCTATTGTATCAGATCTACTTATTTTCCATTCGCGGAGAAAGCATTTGTCTGCAGTTCTTTGATGTGCAATTTGAAAAATCACAATTGAGGGCACATAATCTGTCTGGCTGAACAACCAGACTGTATATACTGTCTGCACATCACTGCCTGCAATGTGATGTCAGTGTGAGCCAAACAACCTCCGGATGTGATTTGTCTGATTCAGCTCAGTGTTTGGCATACCCGACTATATATTTTCTTTATGACCTACATACATACAACTTTACAGAGAGAAGTGTTGTATATTTACAGGCACTGATTATTCCTCTTTGCTTTTCTCTCTTTGTCCCTTTGTTATTTCTCAGGTGGCTCAATGGCCCAAAAAGGAAGAGGAAGAACAGCCAATGTTCGGTGAAGAGCATGACTGGTGAGTGTCTGATGGATGCTGCTTTGACTCTCTGGAGTGGCACCTAAGAAAAAAGCACTTCTCTTACCTGAAATATGCCTGACGTCTTCAGATGTAACCCTTTACTTTAGAGAACAAACACTCTCCGAATATAGGTAACCGTTCATTTTGAAAATTGCTTTTCCAGCACTGTGGTTTGGAGGTGTTTGATATATTTTTGGATTCTCTGAATCTTTTTTGCTTTATAAAAAAGGATTCTCAGTCTCACCACAGTGTACGCAGGCACTAAGTGAGTGACTGCAAAGAAGTTAAGCACAAGATTGATTGCTGCCGCGTGTACATTACACTTTCGATTTGTCAAGAGCAAAGAGAAGAAGTAAAACATCTTGGCACCTGTCATCAATAAACGAAAGCCTTCTGCTTTGTCTGCTTTCATGTTGGATGCAGTTCATTGTCAGAGTGACAGCTCCAAATCCCCTGAGCTGGAAGAAGCGAGTGAGGATGGGAGGTGAGAGACTGGGAGCGATAGAGTGGGAGGAACACCAACATAAAAATCCAAGTCTACAGGATAGCTGATTTAATAAAATATATCCCCCAAGGCTGAGTCCAAATGTTTCCCCTCCCAGCAGCCTTCCTCCCTGCATGACTGCTTGTGCCATGCTTTACCTGCCGTGGTTCATTTGAACTGGGAAAGTATGACAATATGTCTGTCTTAGGGGCATGGTTGTCTGAGATTCAATTATATACACTGTCAGAATTTTCCTCTGAGAGTGGACCAACCCTCAGCAAGTCCATGGATACCTTAACAACCATAATATCATTGTGTCGTGTCCACAGAGTGCGTTAATAGGCAACTTTTTACAACCATGTGGGCTAACATAAATATAGACGATTATAATATGTTAATAATGAAGCCAATAATCAAAGCCTAGGTAACCAAATCTTCTTGATAGATAGATTTACAGTAGAGCTACTCTACAAGAGTAGCTTTGCATGAAACGCTAATGAGCCATTCATGTCCTTATTATCCATATGGCACATTTGGTGTCATTTCAGCTTGTCGTGCACATTCCAGTTCTCCAGGCTGGACACAGAAGTGTACAAACAAGTCAGTTATATGTGCAGGAGCTCAGAACTTCTCAGATTACACCAAGGAAAAGCTGAAACAGCTTGAAAAAGTTTCTTTGTTTTTAATCAATCGGTAGAAGATTGCAAGAAGTCCAGAGCACCCGAAATGCCAGGATAAGTGCTTACAGGGCTGTGATGATGTTACAAACTGTTGCAACCAAAAACTTGTACGAGCTTTGACTGCAGACTGAAGATTGAGGTTGAGGTGTGTGGAGTTTGCATGTTCTCCCCGTGTTTGCGTGGGCTCTCCCCGGGTGCTCCAGCTTCCTCCCACAGTCCAAAGACATGCAGTTAGTGGGGATAGGTTAATTGGAAACAGTAAATTGCCCATAGGTGTGAATAGGGGAGTGAATGTCTGTGCGACTTTTTGTCTCTGTCTGTGTGTTAGCCCTGCGACAGACTGGTGACCTATCCAGGGTGTACCCTCCAGCACCCCCCGCGACCCTGACAAGGATAAGCGGAAGCGAATGGATGGATTTTGGATGCACTGCTTCTCTTTTTTCCTTTGCACGTTACTCTATTTTCAGTTCTCTCAAAGTGCACAAGCCTTCTGCCACCTCAGTTTCTTTTCGCTCCCTTCTTCTGCATTTTCACATCTTCTGTGGAGGAACCAGAAACTGGCTTTTGCCCCTGCAGGATTATGTTCCCAGGCAAAAATAAACCCTCCTCTGACAGAGCAACCCTGCGCCCACCGCTATTTTAGTTTCTTTTTAACTTAATTCATTTATTAAAAGTTCAAGGACGTCCACCGCTTAAAAGAAGGCTGTTTAAAATATAAAAGCACTGGACAAAAGCGTATTGACCAAAACGATTTTTGCCACGTTTGCCATAATTGGTAGTTTGATCAATTCTTCTCGGCCCTTTTCAGCGGTACATAAACACAGCATTTAATCCATTTACAGCAATAGATTTTAAGTGGCATTCAGGGAAGGGACAATAAACACAGCAGCACTTGGCTTTGCGTAATAGCTGTTGATTCAACTGCAGCTATCGGTGTAGTATTGTCCTCCGGTGTCATCAGTGTTTACAGTTTCAAATGTCACCTCGCTCGGATGTTGTCATGTAAGGACCTCTAAAACACAATCCCGAGACTCCTTCAGGGATTCAAACGCCCCTCCCCACACGATTTCACTCACACACACAGACACACTCTCACATGCACACGCACTTTGATAAAACAAAAACGGCAAGTGTTATGGTGGGAAACTTGCGGAGACAAAATATTTATCTTGACTCAGCCACACTTGAAAAATCTCCTTCCTTTTCCTGGGTTTTGCTGGTGGCCTGTCTGGGAGGGGCCAGCAGCCAGAGCCAGAGAGCTGCAGCGGTATTGATTTTGGGCTTGGCTTCCAAACACAGCCACAGCAGCGGCTCGGGGATCCGCCTGCTGCTGCCTGCCCTGCCAACACAGTGGGGCTCACATTTTATGTTATGTGATGGTTCTCTGGTTCTTCTGACTCCTTTTTAAACCTCTTTCCCCTCCTGCATTCTCCCATCTGACCTTTTGTCATTTCTCTGGCTCACCTCCCTTTTACTACTTTTCTTTCTTTTTCTCTTTTTACATAAGTTCTTCTTATCATTTTTTTTTTTTAATTTGACAGAAAGAACCCGAGTGCTCCTCAGTTTGGAAAACTGTCACTTTTATGCCTTTGGCAAGTGCTCTTCTCTCTCTTTTGTCTTTTTTCTCTTCTTCCCACCATCCGCTTCTTGCCTTCCCCCTCCTCCTCTAAAAATCTGTAACCGAGCCAAAAAGGCAGAGCCCAACTGACACTGCCAGTCACTGCTCTCACCACGCCTTGGTGCACGCACACAGACACACAAAAGCGTGTATCACTGGATCCATTTTTAACCGCTAAAAATAAAGAACAGCAGGCTTTCAAAGATACCCCTCATCAGATTTTCTATATCATTTTTTTTTATAGAAGTATAATCAATAGAAAAAGTAAAAGTACATCAAATCAATACTTATTGTGACTGCCCTTTGCCTTTAACATCACCAGTTTTTCATCTTTTTTTCTTTAAATCACCGAGAGCTTGCCACAGTTCTTCTGTGGATTCAGGCCGTCTCTGTCGCTTCCGTCTCCTAATGTAATCTGAAACTCTGTGGGGACCGAACCATCTGTTGCGCGACCCTTTAGTCTTCATTCTTTATGATTGGGGTCTTTGTCGTGCTGCAGAATGAATTTGGGACCAATCAGACGCTTCCTTGGTGATACTGTGCGATAGATCACAATCTCAACACTCCGATCCTCACACACAGTACGTGTATGCGCAAAGTGCAGAGATTTGTCAGTAGCCCTGTTTGTGTGGGGCTGCACTTAAAACACCCACACTGAATTTATTTGCGACTTGCAGTGTATCATCTCCGCCCCTCCCAACGTCATAGCTACTGTAAATATCACATGAAATGTCTGCAAATCTGCTATTTCCTGTGTCTCCTTGCTTGCTCTTTTGGTCTCGCAGTATGGAAAAAAGAACAAACTGTGCCTTTTCTGAGTTTAAAGCAGAGGAACGACTGTGAAATAGGACAGAGAGAGAACAATCCAAATACTGTCAATTTAGATCAGCTGGCGCTGTAGTATCTGCTGTAAGAACCTCAGCTCGGTTGGGATCAAACCAAACAGTAAAGATCTTGTGTGTTTAATTGCGTGACCACAGTAATTTGAGTAGCTTTGTGTCAGTACACAACTTAAAGGGATGACTGAAGTAGGAAAATATGCATAGTACTTTTTTCTTGTTTTAGTTTAAAACAAGGTTTGCAAACTTTCCAAAGTAATTCATGTAATACAGCTTCCTCCCAGTCTAACCCTATTAGTTACTTGGAAACCTTGTTGAATATCCTGTCTGCAAATTAAAGACTAATTACAAATGGGGGTTCACTTCTTACATGCTCTTCTCAGAGCATTATCATATGCCTGTGTAAATAGAAGTATTTCACCTCCGGCCACATTTACTGTAGCACCAGAGGGTGAGTGGGGTTGATTGTGAGCTCTGCTGCCTCTGTAACCACACAGCAGTGTCACATTGCACTGGTGCGCTCGTCTGTATGGCTGTAGAAAGGTTAAACCATTACAGTTTACTAGGAGGGGAGCTTTAAAGAGACGAGAGCTAAAACCGTTTGGCTTCAAAGGTCACAGTAGCATAAGTAACTTTGTTTTTTTATTATGTGAATCATGCAAAACTACTCTAGTAAAGTCTAAAACTAAAAATATGATGCTGGAAAGTCAACTCACATTGTCCACTTTAAAGGTGCCACAGGCTGCATAGCGGTACTGTTCTGGACCACAGAAACTGTGTGGGTATAGTCTAGTGGCCCTATTTGAATTATTAGCACTTGTCCCTATTAGAAAGGTACTGACTGTGTTACCCTGCAGGTTAAATGATGTGAAGAAAAATCCCCTTGATAGAAACTGTTTTTTCTATCAGGATTTTTTATTCAGGCATCACAGTGAAAAACTCAAACACACTGTTGTGTTCCTTCCAAGGTCTCCAAGTGTTGTTTTACTTTCTTATTCAGAGGTTTGAATTCAAAGCTAAGGACAATGATGTTGAAGTACTTCTGTCGTGGTAGGATGTCATTGTTGTATAGATGCTCGCCCACAGCATCAGTGAGAAACACATATACATGATCTGTCTTTGTCTTTCAGGGTACATTCCCAGCTACCTCGAAAAGGATGAGCCATGTGTGGTGTGTGGCGACAAGGCCACAGGTTACCACTACCGCTGCATTACCTGCGAGGGCTGCAAGGTACACGCACACACACAAACCCAGAGAAGCACACGGCAGGTTCATAACCCACATAATGGCTGCAAGAAAACTTAATTTAATGCCTTCGAGGTCAAGTGCCAAGACACACACGCGTACATATGTGACTCACAGCCGTGCACGCACACACTCTTCATAGTGAACAGCCATACACCAAGGTCATACACATATTGCTGTCACTTCATCTCTGAGCTGTGTGTCATTTGTCTTCCTTGCTGTCAGTGTGCTGTGTGATCAGACTGCTTTGCTTCCTTTTGCTCATGTGTTTGTTTATCATTTTATATTCAGGCGTCACTGAAGGGATTGGGATTGAGCGTTGCTGGCAATGATGTATTTGATGTCTCAGTTATTGGGCAGCATGGGGGAAAAAAAGGCTTTTTTTCTTTTTGTTTTTTTCAGATAAATCTGATTTATGGTAAATATTTCATGCTCACTTCCCTTCAATATGTAGAAGTATCTACGCCTGTCAAAAGAATGCTTTAGATCTAATAATACAAGCATAATATTAAATCTCCTTTCACATTTCCATCTACAGTGTGTTTGTCTTGTGCGTAGACCGTTGGGCCGTTGCGTAGCTTTCACAGAAATTGCCTCAGATTTAGTAGCAAGTGGGGCTGACAATACGTTTAATCAAATTTTGCATTAAACACATAAATTTCACAGTAAAGACGCAGCAGCGGTAATTAAAATGTCTCCCTTCCCGCCAGCAGCGGCTGCGGCTGGAAGCAAAATGTTTTCAGGGCTTTTACCGTGCTCGTATTTCTCCGTCTGTGTTGCTG
Organism: Oreochromis niloticus; assembly: GCF_001858045.2. Classification (NCBI taxonomy): domain Eukaryota; kingdom Metazoa; phylum Chordata; class Actinopteri; order Cichliformes; family Cichlidae; genus Oreochromis; species Oreochromis niloticus. The sequence goes on from NC_031973.2 coordinate 6,094,741, forward strand.
GCTGTCTCTCTCACATCCACGTCTGCCTGCTCTGTCTACCTCCAGGGTTTTTTTCGTAGGACCATTCAAAAGAACCTCCACCCGACCTACTCCTGTAAGTACGATGGTTGCTGCATCATCGACAAGATCACCCGCAACCAGTGCCAGCTGTGCCGCTTCAAGAAGTGCATTGCTGTGGGCATGGCCATGGACTGTGAGTGCACGCACAAAAATATAAGAAATGAATTGATGTCACTTGTTTATTTTTTAATAAAGATTCAAGAGGTAGTAAGACTAAACAACACAGGGACCTAATATTTAACAGCTGGAGCTGCAACTTTATATATATGCAAACAAATTACAGGCGATATACAAACAGTGTGCGTGTCTGTTTTTTTTCTAATTTCTTCCTCCTCCTCTTCCCACCTCCTTTTCCCTCCAGTGGTACTGGATGACTCAAAGCGGGTGGCTAAACGGCGCCTGATTGAGGAGAACAGGGAGCGGCGTAAGAAGGAGGAGATGGTAAAATCCCTCCAGAGCCGTCCGGAGCCCACGGGGGCCGAGTGGGAGCTGATCCGCTTGGTGACAGAGGCCCATCGTCACACCAATGCTCAGGGCTCACAGTGGAAGCAGAAGCGCAAATTCCTGGTGAGAAGCTGCGGCACAGTGATACGCAGCCTGTGTATTGTGATTGTGTTCACTTTCTATAGTTACCATTATATTTACTAGTAAAAACTTACAATCAGGAGATAACCAAAGCATTTGCATAAGATTAAAGCATTTTCTTTTCTACATTGTTGCCGCACTGTTTTTTCCAGCATATTTAAGTGATAGCTTAGGGTTACTCCAGCTTGGATTTTTCATTGCTGTCATTTCTTTAGAGCAATTTAAGGCGACTTCTTACATTGCAAGATTATCTACTGAAAAAAGTAGCTTGTTAGTTTTCACCATTCCCTTAGAAAAAAGCTTCTTCTCCAACAACATAAACAGCATCAAGCTCATTAATTTTACTCAGAGTGACAGCATTAGCTAAACTAAAACCTAGCCATTGCTGTTTTGAAGCTGGCTTAATTGCCCTCCTCAGCGGGCTTCACAAACAGTGTTGGGGGACTGTGATTAGCTTGCAGCGACTGAGGTGGAGATCCGTGTAGATCACAGACACTTATTGATGTTGTTTGTGTCAGTTTCACTTGCAAGTTCAAGGTGATTACGACATGATGTAAAGGTTGTCCTCTCTGAAATCCAGCAAGCTGAGCTACAGATATACGCTGTGGCAAAGGTACAATTCAATGTCTTTCACTATAAAGGAGCTATAGTAGCTGCCCACATGCAGGCACTGTGTGGCAAGGAACAAAGCAGCCTTTTAACAGCATAAAATTGCTCCTTTGAAAAGTGTTTTTTTTTTTTGCATTACTTGATTTGCAAAACTTATCTGAGAACTCTTAACATCAGGAATACTGGTGTGAGACATCAGAAGCAGATTTATGTCTTCGTACTTTCATAACCACTTAGCGAGTAGTTAGTTAGTAGCGAGTTCTTATAGACAAGGCATTGTCTTTTCATGTAAACTATGAGTGACTGTGGCAGTCTGCTAGCAACCAGAGCAGTCACAAGGAGGCTCAAAGTGCAACACTGTACACACCTTTGCAACAAATTTCACCTAACAGCAGCAAACAATACTCATCAGCGTTCCATTTATGGAATACTTGGAGGTTGCAGGGGTCTCGCCAACCAGTCTCTAGACCTGTGTCACTGTTGTTTTAGCTGTCAGTTTCACAGCAACTGCCAGCAACCTCCAGCATCCACTTACACTCAGGGTTACTGGACGTTACTAGTTGTCGCTGGGTGAAATCAGAAACCACTATGCCAAAAACCTCTTTGCGATTGTTTTGGTCTCAAAGTGATAGATTGCCACAGTCACTTTCAGTTTGAGTGGTGGTTGAGGAATAGTCATTTTTCCCTAGCAACCAGTGGTTGCCAGGCTGTCATCAACTGGTCTTTAGGCCTTAACATCATGGCCTGTTTACATCGATGACGAATCAATTATCTTATTTAGTATTTTCATTTCTCAACCTTTCCACTTCCGATTTTTCCTCATTTTGAAAAAGTTCATATTGAAAATATATTGCATACGTCTTTATTTTGGGACGATTTCAAAGATACCCAAGCTTTTATAGGAGCCATCACACCCATATTTATTAACTTCTAGAGAAGCTCTGTGCATGTGTGAATATGTGTGTTTGACAGTGGCAGGGATAATTACATGTACCCCAAAAGATCTGAGGCTTATATGAACTTTTAATTTATATTCATATTTTGGGAGTAAAAAATACCCATTGCAGAAATAAAAAGAGAACCACTCCTGACAGAAGCATTCCCACCTGAGTAATGTTATAATATTTCTTTCAAGTCATCTCCTTCTTTCACCGGTGGGGGTTGTTGCAGGGAACACATCAATAATAACTGCACTTAGAGTACTCTAACAAGTTCCTTTGGATGAATTCAATTCAATTCAGCTTTATGTATACAGCCCCCAAAGCACAACAACAGTGACCTCAAGTCGCTTTAGATAATAAGGTGAAGACACTACAATAATACAGTGAAACTGAAATATTCAGATGACCCCCTATGAGCAAGCACTTGGCAACATTAAGGAGGAAAAACTCCTTTTTAACAGGAAGAAACCTCTGACAGAGCCAGGCTCAGGGAGGGGCGGGGTGAGGGGAGAAGAATAGAAAAGGCCACTGTGGAAGAGAGCCATTACAGCCGACACAAGTTTAAGTCACATTAAGGTCATTTTAAATCTATTTAAAGCACTAAATATAGGTTGTTTTTGTGTGAAAATACCCAATAAACACAACCACCACAAGCTATTTCACGCAATAAAATTCTGTAGCTCTATTTTAGTGTTTTCAAACAAACATGCAGTCACTCACATGTCTTTATCGCTGTGTATTCCCTGGTCTTTTTCTATTTTTCTCACCTCGTCTGTGCCTTTATTCCTCAGTTCACTCCAGAGTTGTGAGTTTTATTCATTCAAATCTTCTGGGTTCTTAACACAGACATAATTCTCCTCATAGTTTTCGTTTGCACCTCAACTCTCCGTTTCCACTTTAATCTCACGCTCGTCTTCATTTCTTTGTTTTCTCTCTCACTGTCCCTCGGCGTCTCCCCTCGCTTTCCTTTCTGTTTTGCCCATCTGCTTTCCGTAAGATCCTTTCTTATCTCAGCCAAGGCAAATCCTCAGTCATTAGCGCTCATCTGCAAGTTGGCAGGCAGTGTGTGTGTGTTTGTGTGTCTCTCTCTCACACACTGCTCTCCTGCATGTGTTAGTGCTCGGATTCATCCTGGACAGCCCTGTCTGGGTGTCCCCGTCTGTATCAAGCTCCCCCTGTCACGCATAAACACAGACTCTGACCTTATGCTTTGGCTCAGGCTTATCGGAGATACTTACAGTTTTAAGTGCTTGTCAACAGCTTCGCAGCAGAATGAGATGATGTGTCACATCCAAATCAAGGCGCTGTATTTAAAAAATTCTGTCCCACCGAGGTGGAGAGGGTTTCAAAGCATTTGTGGTCTGCTTATTGCAGAAGGCAGTGGATGGATGTGATGAGAAGATGGGGCCTTATGGGGCTCACATAGCTGCATAGCTTTGTCCTGTCGCCACTTCCTCATGACTCATGACTTGGTTGAAGGCTACAGTGAGCAGGTGGAAGGTCAGAGTTGGTGTTAAAATTAGGGTTAAACATATTTTTAACAGCACTTACAATTAAAGCGCTTTATATTACAGACAGGTCTTGCACCAAGCGGAATTTAAAGCTCAGCACAGTAACCCTGAGCTTGGCTCATCTAAAGGATAAACTGTTCCATTTCACACAGCATTCACCCACTAACGGGGAGCTGGAGTCACCGAACCCTGAATATCTAAATTTAAATGCTAGGCCAACCAGGATGAGCCCATTCTGCCCTATGGGGACTACTACTTTAAAACTGCAGCAATGACACTGCTTCTCATACACTGTACTTCAGCACGCAAATGATGCCTGATGCACTCGGGGCTGACCCTCCTCACTTAGGCTGCAGTGTTTTCCTGAGAGAAGAGATGAAATTCAGTATGTTGGAAAGCTAGTTTCATTGTTATGCTACATATATCAGGTACAGATCAGATGCAGGCACAGAACAAATAAAGAATATGGGGGGATACATGAGTACCTCGCATATATGTGTGGAAACCAGCAGCAACCCACACAAACAAACTGAAAATATGTAAATAGTTCGATTTCCTCTGGTGGGGGATTGAGGCTGACTACTGTAGCGATCAGTAGCTGTAGACGCTTATGTGAAAATGGCAAATTCTAAAGTAGAAATAACTGCCTGATACTAAAAATGGTTTTGTTCTCTATAGCTAACTTAAACCTTTATAAGCACAGGGGAAAGTTAAACTGTCGTGTGGCTGCTTAAAGGTGAATGCCAATACACCTTTTTAGCATGAACTCACCACACTCATCTGTATGGTGTCAAAAGTTCCTACAACCCTTTTGTTCAAATATGGGAACTTTAAGACCATGGCAGCCAATAATCTCAACACAAGCCTTTAAATGCAGCCTAAAGTGGAAATTTACACAGCAAAAGAGTCAACAGCACTTGACCGGCATTTTAATTCTAATGCATCTATTGCATGTATCACTTTATAGGAGAATTTTTTAATTTAAATAAAGTAACAAAGTGCTTGAGAGAGGTGGTCCTTAGGTGTCATTCACACAGGCCTAGACACTGGATAGCAACCTGCTGGTAACCTTCAGTCTCCAGGCAAAAACGTGTATTCTCCAACTGCTTCGCAAGAGGTTGCCGGCAGCTGGTAGTTGAAGTCCGTCTCAAAGAAGTGTGTGGTGCTACACCAAAAACCTTATTGCGATCACTTTGGTCGCTAGCAGACTACCACAGTGGCTTGTAGCTTGCAACTTGTCTACAATCACTTGCCAACTCTTTGGTAGCGGTAGTGAAACTGTTAATAGTGTGAAGCGCAGAGAGCATTCACCTTCAGATTAAATGTGTTTGTTTCAGCAGTAAGGCACGACTTCTGGTCTGCTTTCTCTAGCACTTGTTGGGTATTTAACACTATGTGCAACGAATTTCAGCCAGTGACAGCAGCAGCCTACAGAATCCACCAGTTGAGGAAAACACATTTTTCCTACTGACCAGGGGTTCCCATTGGGCTGCTGACTGCTCTCTAGGTCTGTGTGGCTGAGGCTTTACGGACTATAAAGGATAATAAGAAAACATCTGCTATCATTAGACTTAATCTAATTTTTAGACCAAGAAGAAGTGACACACGAGTCACTCTGTTTCCATTTTTAGTTTTGTCTGCTTTGTTTGTTTGTGTGTCTCGTGGCATCGCCCACAGCACGTTGTGGCAGTGTTGACTGCTTGTGAATGAAGCCGTTTCAGAGATAATGCGGGGCCTGATGTTTCAGATTTTTCATTGTTGCTAAGACCAACTAACATATCTAGCCCATTGAATCATTTGGCCTTATGGAGGGGAACACACTGCTCTGACTTGTAACACAGTGTTCTCTCTCACACGCTTTGGTCTGGCATCTGGAAACGGCGTTGATGAGAGAAGATTCGGTTCAGCTGTGTGCGGCAGCTGTGCCTGTGTGGGTCTCTACATCGGTCCAAAGGTCATAGCATTCCTAATTGTCTGATAGCGTTTCTATTAAAAGTAATAGCAAATCTTGTTCGTTCACAGTTCAACGCAGTCTGCAGAAAATGCATGAGAAGTTTTGTTTGTGCACACCTACATATTAATGTATCCATAAAACGAGCTGCAGGGGAGGTGTAACGTCTCGTCGACGTCAACAACCCCGTCTCAAAGAAAGGAATGTCAGCACACTGGTGGTCTGCAGCTTTCCAGTGCAATAGGATAAGATTGATTCCATGTGTATTCAAAAGGCTTTTTCCTCAATATTCAGATAGTTCTCAAAGATAGAACTGCAATATATGTGATCATACAAATTTGTGAAGCATGAATGCAAAATTATTCACTCATATTTACTAACAGGCGGGATGGTGAGCTATCCTTCTTCCTTCTACTTCCCGGCTACTAAAGGTCAATATACACTACTTGCTCCAAGTTTTCTATTCAGTTTGTTAGGCGGGAGAAGTGAATCATAAATCGTCACGGCGGCACTTCATCTCACACAAACCTCCTTTTTTCCCCGATTGGTCCTGAACTTCTGACCTTTAAGCTGTTGCTCTCAAAAACATTAAAAGGCCTTGAAAAGCTCTCCCCAGCTACTTAGTTGTGCTACAACCTAGCAATGAGAAACAGAGACATATGTGATTCATGCATGGTAGGCATATGGTTTTGGTTGAACAGAGATATCCAGAGTAAAAACAGCAGTGTTTTAACCGGCACTCATGAGGTGCTCTTACAATCATGCCATGCAGTTACTTTTACTCTACTGTGTATTTAAAGCACTGATATGCAAATGATATGTGACCTTATATAGCTAAAATTCTTGCACCTTGCAAAGTCGCTTCTGAGTGATTGGCACTGATAACAATTCAGCATGTTGTGGCAGTTTCACTATCAATGTTCCGTCACATTTCTGTGATTGGTGATAATTTATTCATTAGTAATGCATTTTAACCACACACATGTTCACTGTTTCACAACAGCGAAACGAATTTATCTTCTCCAGCTCTGCAGGAGCAAACCTTCTGCAGACCTAATGCATCTGATAAAATAAAAGGTCAGGATGACACTGCAGCAAAAAGTTTTTACTGTTTTCTCCTCTTAATGAGCAGCATTACACTCAGGGAATTTCAAGTTCCCTGAGTGTAATGCTGCTCATCTTCAAGTCTAAATATCTTTTGGCTTACTTTGGGACACATTCTGGGCCTTTTCCTTTTCAATGTGCAGAGTTTTGTTCAAGGAGAGCTTAACACTTATTAAAAAGCCTGCTTCGGCTCCCTGACTAACTAGTCTGTACAGCAGTAAACAAACAAATAATCCCTTGCCAGCTCTGCGGGTACAGCTGAGTGCTTTTCCTCAGTGTCACCCAGATGGCTATGCAGTAAATAAACAATAACAGTTGCAAGAAAATCACACGAGTCCATTAGAAAGCACATATGAGCCTTGCATAGGCCAGAGAGGAGGAAACTATTTACAAATACTAATTAATACCCATACATTCATTGTGCATGAACGGCTCTATGGCAATACCAATTCACAAGCTGCAGTCATGTGTAAAAGAACGTTTCCACAGGCCTCTATGCAGGGCTGTGAAAGTTTAAGAACATCCCGATAGCTTGAAGTTAGCATTTTCTGTGTGACTTTTTCAGTCTCATATCCATGTGGAGGAATTTTGGCCCAATCTTCTTTACAATGTTGCTTTAGTTCATTGAGGTTTGCAGGCATTTGTTTATGCAGAGCTCTGTTGCAGCATTACAGTCAGTTTAAACACTTGAGTCTTTCCTTTTTCAGTCATTCTGTTTTGGATTTGCTGCTGCGCTTGTGATCACTGTCATATAGCATGACTTAGTTTGGGTCAAGCTCTACCTGCCTTGACTCTTGTATACCTCTTTTTGGTATACAAGAGGAATCTACGGTCGACTCAGTTACTGAAGGTCTTGTGGTTGCAAAACAGGCCTCCTCCACCACCCTGACAGTTGGTTTGAGGGGTTTGTGCTGGTATGCTGTATTTGGTTTTCACCAATTGTGGCGCTGTGCACAATGACCAGACATCAACTTTTTGGTCTCATAGAAGTCTTGTGTTTTATTCAGACTTGCAGCTGTATCCTTTTTACAGAGAGGAGGCTTTTTTTAATTGTCCTGTCATTAACTTTAACATTTAGCATCCTAACAGAGGCCTGTAGACTCTGAGAAGTCTCTCTTCTGTATTTTCAGATTTTTTTTGCCATTTCTTTGAGCATTGCACACCATGCATCTGACCTTGGGATGAACAGCCACTGGGAAGACTGTAGCATTGTGTTAACACACAATTGACTGATCAATTGTGATATAGCTAGATTAAAACTTGGAAAAAAGTCCTGCAAACTAGATACACAAAACGAATGCTACTGAGCGGATTCTTAAAACTTGTGAACTGTATCACTGCCAGAGCAGAACAATGCTGCATTAACCTTATTCAAAGAACTGAAGGCTGCATTTGCATTTTACTGATTAGGCGAGCTTTACTGAATCGCTTTTAATTTAAAGATATGTAATTGCCACCCCTCCATAATACGCACTTGGCAAACTGTCAAGTCTACTTTGTTATGTTTCATTTAAAAGGTCGGCAAGTCTGAATTAGAAATTAAAGTGTTTAAGAGTGTTCTTGTGTAAATAAAATTGTACCCATGAAGTCGGGTAGTGACAATGGGATCTGTGGAGTGTTGCCTTTGGTTCATCCCAGCTCTCTCTGTTGCTGCTGCCATCATGTGGAGTGATTTCTGCACAGGCTGCAAATATTGCACAGTAGATTTTTATTTTTTAGCAGATCTAAAGCATGCTTGCTTTGTTTAAGTGCTTCTCTTTTGTCCCCAGCATCAAGAGTGAGGGACACCAGCTGATGTTAGCTTAGAAATGAAGTCCATTAAGGCCACATTCACACAGAATAACCATACTTTGTAAAATGAACTTCATGTTGTGTTTAGTTTGATCTGAAACAAGTGACCAAGCACATAAAATCATTGAGAAAAGGAGCTGAGGGACGTTTTCCCAAAGTCTTGGGCCTCCTGGGTCTCCATCGAACAGAACATTTACTTTTTACACTGTTTGTGCACTCACCTCTTTACCCTATACTAGTATTAACTACTGAAGTGTAGTAATCTGCAACACTTGTATTTTTGTGCCTGTGCAAGCTTCACTGCAGATTACATAACATATTTTGCCAGAGGACCAGTGAGAGTCAGCGTCTGCGATTTGAGCTCTTTTCTTTCCAAGTTTTTTGTTTTTCTGCTGCCTCTTTTTCTGCTTGAGAATTTGAGTAGAGGAGTTTGCGTCAGCAAAGCTTGGAGCAGCATTTGTGTGCGATTTCATGACTCTCATGTTGCCACACAGCATGATGAACAGTTTACAGAAAGTGCAGGCTGAAATCCATCAGAAGCAAAATCCCAAGGGATGATCAGATGGATGGGATCAATGGCAGCGTGAGCTGAGCGACATTTTTCCTAATGAATATTTGTCATCAAGTCTGAGGATGATGGTAGAAAATTCAAGTGAAATACAAACTTTGCTTATGCCATACAAATTCATCACACAGAACAGTGACATGATGGGATCATTTCCAAATCACATTAAGTCCCCCGGTAATACTAATCCTGGATGGATTGAGCTAAAGACTATATTACATTGTCATCTGTGTCAGTTGTGAATCGTGACACAGAGCTAAACCCGAGAGATCTGCCCGTCTCTCTCCTGGCAGCTGTTTTCCCCATACTGACATGAAAAATGGCCGCTGACCTCCACCAACAAAAGCAATGTTTTGTTTTGGCTCTTGCACGACAAGAGTTGCAGTCCATCAAAGTTATTATTACAACTATTTAAATTTTCCGTAATTGCCCAGCTTTCAGCCTCACAGCAGAGGACTGGCTGTGTTTGCACTGATTTACGCAATCCTTCTTCCTCTGCATCATGATTGATGACTCTTTGTTCGTGGTGATTATTCCTCTACTTTTATCTCATCCCATTTATAGCCGGAGCAAAGTCTGAATAAATGACTCTGTCCCTGACACATGCTTTATTCACTGGAGCGGGAAACAATATTTTTCATAGTCATAACATCAATTCAAACAACTCTGTAAACATATATATTAGTGATCGGCGGTCTGCCTTTAAGTAAGTGTTATCTGTTTGATTACATGTCCCCGTCCTTTCTCCAAGGACAGTCCACTGTCCTCTGATAAACTGTTCTTTGATTTGCAGCATTTTGTGGAAGACAAGCCGTTTAGAAAAATGTTGTTGTATTCTGAAACACCTTAAAGAAATCCCATAAAAAGGCCATAATATTTACTACTTTGTCTAAGGTGCTCTACTACAACAACAGACCGTACGAACTGGAAAGGCAAGCAGCTGTGACTGGGAGTTCATCTGGTTTGAATCACTTTGCTATTTAAAAAAAAAGGCTATGTGTAGTACACATAGACAAATGTAGCCACAGTTATAAAGGAAAAAAATGTCTGTCTTAGACTGCAGAGGCAAACATGGAGACAAACAGGAGGGATGCTTTCTCTAAGTCGAGAAGTGGATCACAGAGTAGGACAGCTGACTGTTAGCGCACGATATCCTCAGCACATTTCTATTCCATTTATTTTGTAACTTTGTGTAGGATCATGCTTTAAACTATCTGCACAAGCTGATGAATGACATCACTTTAATGTCAAAGAGACATGAGGGGTGCATTCCAAAGTCTCATCTGCACAGGCCTCCTCAGTGTCCTCCTAAATCAGGGGTCTCCAACTCCAGGCCTTGAGGGCCGGTGTCCTTCAGGTTTTAAATGCGTCCTTGATCCAACACAGCTGATTTAAATGGTTAAATCACCTCCTCAATATGTCTTGAAGTTCTTCAGAGGCCTGGTCATGAACTAATCATTTGATTCAGGTGTGTTGACACAGGGTTAGATCTAAAACCTGCAGGACACCGGCCCTTGAGGCCTGGAGTTGCCCACCCCTGTCTTAAGTCATACTGGTTTCCACGAGTGGTACAGGAGCACTGAACTACAGTCCACTGAATACTTAGGATATTATAGGCTTTGGACAACCTAGCATGGTTGTTTTTGATGTTTTTATGGTATTTGTTGACTATAAGCATTTGAAACAATGCAACTGGCCCACAGTTCAGTCAGTTCAGTCTGCATTTAAAAGATGTAGGTAGCAATCGTGACATTGTGCATTGTTTAGTAAGCCCTGCTTTATCCTTGTTTCTGACTCATAATTTACAAAATCAGCATTTTATTGCACATAAGTCTTAAACCAGCGACTGAACCCATAAATATTCATGAAAGTGTTTACTGAGGTCAAAGATCGAGGGACCCTCAGGGCTGGTTTGCAGTTGGACTTGAGTTTTCACCCCCCTGCTTGGGCATTAGAAGCCTGGGCTTCACTTTGCAGAGCTGTAAACTAGGTTCATCATATATGGATCAAACAGTTTTTATTCTTCTCTGCTTTACTAATCTCTAATTTAACATTTCCTCTGTGCACTAATCAGCCACCCACATTTATTTCCCTATTTAGCCAGAGAAAATCGGCCAGTCTCCAGTCGCTCCAACATCAGACGGAGACAAGGTGGACCTGGAGGCCTTCAGCGAGTTCACCAAGATCATCACTCCCGCCATCACCCGTGTCGTTGACTTTGCCAAAAAACTGCCCATGTTCTCTGAGGTGAGTGGCGATTAATTTGACCTGAACAGCACAGGGGAAGGCCAGAATTAACACTAAACAAAAATTGGCAAAACTGTTCATTTACCACAGCTAAACCAAGACTGCTCCAGTTTACTAGAAAAGTCCAGCACACAAGGAAAGTGCTGATCATTTACATATTTCCTCAAGCAATCGCAGTGTTTGCAAAATAAACCGGCCTTTGTTTCTGACAATTAGTGAAGCATTCCTGCTCCTGTTTGGCCTGCCTCACTTAGCAGCACGTAATCATGTTTCCCTTCTGTGCTGCTTGTAATGAGACCTCGGGTGATTGGATAATTATCAGGGTGTATCAGAACTGTTGTCTAGTGGGACAGCTGTAGTGACAGAGCTGTATGACTGTGACTCTGCTGGTGATGAATTGCAGAAGAGGAAAAAGTCTTTACTGTGATCTGTTAGAGTTTATGAAAATGTCACTTTTTTATTTCTTAATCAGCATATTTTAATGCATTGTATAATTATTATACAAGTATCGCTATCATGATGGATACTACTAATCAAGTCGGTGTCTGAGCATGAATAAACTCCTTATAGTGCTCCCAGAGCTGGAGGTTTAGCTATAACAAATGCAAAGTTTGAATATTCCAGACACAAGCAGATAATCAGCAATGTTTAATTTGCTATCTTCTTCTCACATTGTAACATATTTTATTATGAAAGAAGCCATTTTAATCTGATTAAAGAGGCAGAGGGATGGAACCTGTTTAGCTTACAAGCGATCTGTCCGTGGCTCTGCAGTAAATTACTTATAAGAATCCACAGAAACAAAGCCTGCATTCATTTAGCCAGTAAAATTAATCAGTTGCTTTTTGACAAATTGATGCAGTACTAACTGCATTATTAGGCATTTACTTTAAGCCTGCCCCCTAGTTAGAAATTTACAAGACAAATCAAGCCAGTGAATGTCAATTAATCTGCTCTGCAGTCAAGAGCAACGAGGAAAGAAACAAGCTCACATCAAGGTACGATTAATTCAGCACATCAGAGCCTGCAGATTTAATTGAACAGGTTTTAACCCAGAGTTTCTAATATCCATGTAAATCAGGGTGTATTAGTCATAATCTGTGTTCATCAGTGGGGAAAAAAAGTACGCCTATTTTCAGCCCATCTTCATATTTCTCTTCCTCCCATCCCTTCCTCTTTAGCACATCTCTCTGCCTTCCTCGCTCTCATTTATTATTTAGTATCCTCTTTACCTAAATTCTCTCTGCCATTATTTGCTGTACTGCTTTATTGACACTTGGATAATGGTGAAGATGTGGGAAGGTAGCAACGCAGCTGAGTCATATCTAATGTGTGAGTGCTAAGACAGTCGACTGAAGGACAGATATTTCTCATTTTTCTATGAAACTTACGGAATGAAATAAAAAATTTGCGTCAGAGATTCAGTTTGTGGATGGCAGGTTTACAGGCCAGTACCGGCTGTGAAACCATGGATGTAAACAGATGCCAGTGTTTCAAATAATGCTGCAGATAGCAGCATGAAGACACTGGCATTTTTTGCTAGTTTGCTTTATTTTTGTAGTTATTTATTATTACGACCCGTTGATATCGGCCGTAGCAATGAGATTGCTGATACACGCAGCTTAAGTGAGTTTCCACTGAAGGGTGTCTGGGATCCAGGCTGGCTGAGGAGCTGAGTAATTTGGGATGGACTCAGATTAGAGCCACTATTCCTCCACACTGAAAGGAGCTAGTTGAAGTGGTTGGACACCTCCTGAACACCTCCTTGTTTAGATGTTTTTGGCGTGTTCAGCTGGAATGTTGGCCCCGGGCAAACCCAGGGCTCACTGCAGAGAATATACCTCTCAGGTGGCTTCTGGTGTTTCTGGAAGAAGAGCTGGTGAGAGGGAGGTCTGGGCATCTCTGCTCAGACTGCTGCCCCAGCCTTTAGACCCAGATAATGAGCAGATGGATGGATATAATACAATAAAATGGTTTATAAAGGAAAACAGCTCTCTGAAATACTGTAAACTAAATAAAATACAATAAAAGTGGGTTAATAAATTTAGTAAAAACAAACAAGAACATCAACTTTCAGATGAAGTTAAAGTGACTCAGTATATACAGCATGTAAAGTATAGTGCTATCTTTTATTGAACGATTATTTATTTATTTTAAAACTACCTGTTTACTCTATTTTTTTTTTTTTGCACTCAATGTTCATGTTTATTTTTAGCCTTTTGCGTGACCGCTTGTCTGAGGAAAGCGCTTAATAGATAAACTTTCCTTACTAACTTGCTTTGTTTTTGAGAATATGACAATATGTTTGCTCTGATTTTGATTCACCAGCTGCCTTGTGAAGACCAGATCATCCTGTTGAAGGGCTGCTGCATGGAGATCATGTCCTTGCGCGCAGCCATGCGCTACGACCCGGACAGCGAGACGCTGACGCTCAGTGGGGAGATGGCTGTGAAGCGGGAGCAACTGAAGAACGGCGGGCTGGGCGTGGTGTCGGACGCCATCTTTGATTTGGGCAAGAGCCTGGCACAGTTCAACCTTGACGACACGGAAGTGGCGCTCTTGCAAGCCGTGCTTCTCATGAGCTCAGGTTATTGCTAAAACCTTTATTCTGCATATTTAAAGCTACGTGGCAGTTACTCTGGACTTGTTGCACGTGTTATTAGTGATGTATAAGTTTGAGTTTAATGCAATTTAAATGCAAATTTCTAGTCTCCTATGGCCTTGCAGTTGCAATACAAAGACATCATTACTCACTACTGTACATATCATACAATGTAGCCTATTTTGAATCAAAATCTAATTATAGTCTGAAGATAAATGTCCACATGCATATTCAGTGTTGGGAGCTCAATTTAAATGTGATGAATAAGTCTTTGCATGTCTCTGGTCTTGGTTTATTTATTGTAGAACATTTATTACATACATGCGCACATGGGCAGTTTTTTCAAATAGTAGGATGCAATAGAAGGGATGTTCTAGTCTCTCTCTAATATATTATTTAAAATATGGCAAATATACATAAATAATATATTAATATATATTTGGTGCTGCTGCCCCATGGTTAGCACCATCGCCTCACAGCAAGAAGGTGCTGGGATCTATGTGGTCATTTCTTTCCATTTTGTTGAGTGATATTCCGGCCTTCTCCCACATTCCTAAAACATGCATGGTTAAAGTACTTCTAAACTGGCCATAGGTGTGAGTGTGAATGGTTGTCTATCTCTATGTGTTGGCCCTGTGATAGACTGGCAACCTTCCAGGGCCTACCCAGTCTTTAGCTCTATGACAGCTGGAATAGGCTGCAGCGCCCCTGAACTGGATAAATGGAATAAATTGGATGTATGAATGAATGTAAATAATTTAAAGGGTTTTTTTTACTGATTAAAGAAAACTGAAAAAGAAAAATAATATTAAAATGCTGTTAGGACAAACAAGAACTACTCCCTGCCTGGCTGGGGTGCTTCTGGCTTTGTGTTCAGCTATGAGAGAGAGTAGAGAGAGTAGTCAAGTAGACAATGAAACATTGCTGTCCTCCTTAGTCGGCAACAGAAACACTCGTCTGCTTGTGATTTTTCCTGGGCTGCAGACCCAGGAGATGCCTGGATGTTGAAACCCCTGGCAAAAAATCCATATGTGCACCTCTAAAACTGGGGTGAGTTTTGAACTGAAAACAAAGTGGATATAAGAAAAACAGATGAACAGTCCACACGCTGCAGGGGATCCGGTTTGACATACTTGTGCTTGAAATGTCACACTTTTCATGGTGGGATGAATTGATATAAAAGAAGCCCTGCAGTGTGCAATACGACAACTGTTTTTTGTGTTTTTATCTGTAAAATATTAGGAGAACGTGGACCGATCCTCCCCAGTATTATAAAGGCAAAACACAAAAAAAGTTCATGCACAACAATTTTCATCAGTTGTTAACAGTATAAAATGAGTTAGCATATTAGCATCAGCTAATAGCATCATTATTATTTTTGTTCAAAAATCGTATTCATTCTTCTATGTATGTTTCACTTCATATTTCCCTGGTCATACATGCCCCGGTGCCTCCTTCAGAGTGTGCATGATGGAGAAAAACAGAATGTGTGAATGCAGCTTGTAGTTAGTCCTCAGAAGTAGTAAGAGAAAAACTTACACTAAGTAGCAGTCTTTTTACAATTTTAACACCAGCAGTTGCTCTGGTTTGAGAACACACTGTGAACTATATGAGAAAAAACTGGCATAATGCCACCAACAATACGTAACCACATGTAAATACATGGATGTTAATCTGCAAGGGATGAAAGCTGCTGGTGCTAGCATCGCTAAAGTAGCCACACTTATGCTGTAGTCACACTTGTTAAAACAGTGACTGGAGACTGCAGCACCACCAAAATTATGGCAACTGTATGTAGTGAATTTGCAGCCTTGTTGTCTTTGAAACGTTGTTTTTAAGACAAGGATCAACTCTGTGACCGCTTGCTGTCAGCTGGCCTCCTCAGAATGACTTTGGTGTGCCCAGATGCCCTTAAAATGAAAGAGAGTTCATTGCTATCAGTCTGGGATTGAATGGGGTCAAGCTGGCATTAACAGCAATCTGCTTGTGATAATACAGCAGCTATGTGTGATAAATCAGCGAAACTCTAAATCTATTGCTTTCTGTATGCACATAAATTCACATTAAACAGAAATTCACATCGCATGCTTACATTCAGAGTCCAGCCAGAGTTTCATAGATTTCAAATATAAATTCCTCCACAAATAGTGAAGTAGTTGCTGCCAAACTTGCATGGGCACTCAGGAACCTTATAATATATATGAATATACCCAGACTACAACCAGCTGGCAGACAATTAAGTTGAATTCCCTATTTAAAAGAGACGCATTGCAAAAAAATTGTGCTCATCGGCGCAGATTAGTTGGCAATTTTTCTGTATTTGAGTCAGATGGGGGTTGTTTGAAGACAGGTTGAATACCACCAGGCACCCTATGCAATCACATCGTCATTAAAAGTGTTATGTAGGTGTTGCAACCACATCAGTGCAAAAGAGAAAAAAATTAATTGCAGTCACCACTTAACCACCAGCCTTTACTAGTCACAAGGATGTTGCTATTTTTACTCTAGCATGACTGAGCCAATAAAAGTGAATGTGATCTTGTGTGTTTGCAGTGTTATGTTTGCACATTTCAACAGCATATAAAAAAAGATTTGACTATTGAAGCATGTGATTAACAGTTTTAAATGGCTATACATATATATATATATATATATATATATATATATATATATATATATATATATATGTGTGTATATATATATATATGTATATGTGTATATATATATATATATATATATATATGTATATATATATGTGTGTGTATATATATATATGTATATGTATCTTTCTAATCTTGTCTGTTTATAATGCTCATTTTTTACTCTTTCTAGTTGGTTAAACTTGTCAATTTTTTCATGTTTCTAGACTGAACGGTTGCATTTTTCCCAAGTTTAATGAACTGGAAAAATTGCTGCCAGGTAATTAGGATTTTTTTCTGGGTTGTAATCACCCAGATGGCACCATGATAATATAATGCTATTTGCAGTAAGAACCTTGGTCATGATGCTTGATAACAGGTCTCATCTTATTTAGTATTGCTAACATTTATAGTTCTTACATCTTCAACTATGTAGTACTCATTGTCCATATGTTCTCTTTTCCCTTCTCCTTGTTACATCCTTTTCCCATATTTCTTCTCTAACCCCCTCTCCATCGTCTTCTGCGCTCCCTCTTCCCGCTCTCCTTCTTTGCTTTGTGCAGATCGCTCAGGCCTGACCTGTACGGACAAGATCGAGAAGTGCCAGGAGACGTACCTGCTGGCGTTCGAGCACTACATCAACTACCGCAAGCACAACATTCCCCACTTCTGGCCGAAGCTTCTGATGAAGGTGACGGACCTGCGGATGATCGGGGCGTGCCACGCCAGCCGCTTCCTTCACATGAAGGTGGAATGTCCCAACGAACTCTTCCCCCCGCTCTTCTTGGAGGTCTTCGAGGACCAGGAGGTGTGAGACACACTTGCCGGCACGCAAAGGGAAGAGAAAGTTGGAGCGAAACAGAAGATGGGTTAGTCCATCGTGTTTGTGGAGGAAGAATGGAGGGAGAATCCTCTCTGCAGGAATCTGCATTTCTCTGACATCACATTCACAGTATGTGGTTTTAAAACTGGAAACAACAATATCAGAAACGACACACCAGCAACAGGAGAGTGAAGCAAACAGAGGATTTTGTTTTGTGAACACCCTCTTCTCCACCTCTTTCTCCTCCCTATACCAACCCCTGTTTTAAAATCTGTTTGGGGGCCCTTCTGTCTGAGCATGATGTCTTATCTAGTAAGAGTTGTAGCCATTTGCCAAGACACAAACACACAGACACACACACACACACCCACTCACAGCCTGTTCCACCTCAGTTCTTCAGGGCAGCACTCTTTGCAGGGTCAGTTTCCCCTCCTTGGTTTTATTGTAGCGGTCACAGATTTACACTTGTCTTGAAGCCCATGTTTCCAGCGTCAAAGCTGGCCAGCACCTCTCAGTATTATTTCTGAATAAGTGTTAAGGCATTGATTCAGAAGGTATGGACAGTAGTGTCATATCGTTGCTCACAGTCATGCAGGCGCACGCAATCAGCAGACACTGCACATTAAAATTTCAGCAGACGTTGTAAACGTTTCCGTGGTGTATAACGGCGGCAGTAAAGCAGAGCAGCCACACCACTTATCAATTACTCAACTCAATCTGAGCCATGACAGCTGTTTTGGAGCTTGTTCTTCTCATATCCCTGTGAAACCGGTGCTATATTTATATAAGGCTACTCCAGTTTTATGAAATTGTGTTCTCTACCTTTGAAAAACATACAGACCATGGCTCCATATCTACCTTCATTTTTGTCATTGGACCGGTTCCTGTGACATACAACACACACACATACGCACACACACATGAGCAGACTTGCCTTGTCATTGCCTATGCTGCTTGTGCCAGCAGCCTACCATCTTATGAATGACAAGTAAGCCCTTCTCTGTCTGAAGAGTTACAGCATTGAAGGAAGGGAAGGAAGCGAAAAAGAAGGGGGAGGAGAAAGGGAGATGCTTAGAGGGGAGGCGGGAGAAAAGGAAGGCACAGGGACAGAGAGAGGAATTACACCGTAAAAGCTGGACTATAGATTCTGAGCCAGGGGTCAGAAGTAAATCTCCCACACCCAACCTCCGAGGAGGTTCTGAATAGCAGCAAACACCAGCAAGACGGCAGGGCTCATCACGTATACACACTGACTCTCTTTTTGTCTTTTTAACTCTCTCACACACACACACACGAAAACACACATCACCTCAGAGTAACGTGAATGCCTCATTTTACTGTATGCACTGCACGGCAGTGTTGATATACAGCCCTAACCTGCAGGGTTTGTACAGAGTCCTCTTCTCGTGGGCTCAACTCAGTGTGGCCCCTCCAGGCTTCCATACACATTTGCCTTCTGTTTTGATTTTTTTCTTGTTTTTTGGTTATTTTATTCTATTTTTTTATTTTAACATGGGCGTCACTGAGAGCAGGCAAATGCCAAGAAGGCTACCATTTACCTCAAAGTGGACACACCCCTAGGCTGGGGCAGCATTACTGCCCCTGTGGTGTCAGGCACTACCTCACCTCTGTGGACACAGGGCAGCTGCCCACAGCCTACACACAGACATACACCATTCGAGTTGGAGCATGTGTAGAATGACACACAGATGTGCATAGCTTTTTGCGGAGGTGCACACTCGTAGTCATGGAAAGACACAAACATTCGCAGAATACACACACATACACACAGCGCTATCACTTGGTTCAAATGAAATACCACTGAAGACAGGAGGGCCAACCATCCCCCTGGAAGGTTTTACCCCCTTCCAGGGAGTGGTACCCATAACATTTGGGTTATCTCTTTTTTTTATTTTTTTTTTTATTTTATCAAGTGGGACCAAGTGTCATCTTTTCAAATTTGGATTTACCAGTTTCTCTAAAGACAGAAACCGAGTCGCAGAAGCAACGAAGGACAGCGTGGGATGTGCAGCCCATTAAAGCAAAAAGCAGCAAGAGGAACAATTACACAGAGTTACCAATAAGTCAAGGTGGCCACGCCCGTCAAATCAGCATGCAAAGAAAGGGCGATTTCCATCTGCATGGTGATGACGTACCACGCTACACTTATGATAGCTGCCACTGGAGCTTGGTAAATATTTTCATGGAAAATTTCAGCTTTCTGTCATGCATGGGCAGAGTGTTTGACATAAAAAATGATGGAGTGAAGCCTGCTCACAGGCAACTCAACCGCACTTCTAGCTTCCCAACGCTCACTACTATAGCAGTAATATCTCAGCTCAAACATCCATGGCAGATATGATAAGTTTACCCTCCAAATGACCATACAAGAGTGTTTGATTTGATTTCAAAAGCTCACTCTGCTCAATCCAATTCTGGGGCCAAGCCAAATCTAACTGGGTTGAAAGAAATCTAGTCTATTTTCTATCCAATACCGAGCTGTAGTTTATACTGGGCGCATGCACACCATGGGTTATCCACACCCCCTCAGAGCTTGAGTGCAGTTGGGAGGGGAGAGGAACTGGAACACTGTCTTTGGGCACAGCGGTGGAGTCTGGTTTGACTCTTCCTAAAGTCCATCACCACCTCTAGAGATCCATCCCCACTCTTCTTTTTTCTACCCTCCTCTTGTCCAGTCCGTGACATTGCCCTTTCTGGAGCCTAGCTCAAGTCTAATACTGCCCCGCCATCAATATGATAACAGACCCCACTCAGCCAGGCTGGTGGGAGTTTTTGCACTAATGCAACAGCCCATAAACTCTCCTTTTCAGATTAGTTTCCCCAATTAAAATTGACCACAAATGGGTATCCTGAGCTGCTCTGTGTAACGGGGCCTTTTCACTTGCAGTGGGCTCGGCCCTAAACCTGTCCTGTTGTCAGTATTACACCAGTAGAACCAAAACAGCCCAGAAGCAGGGGGCAGAGATCCCTCCCTAGGAGGGCTTTCTCTTTATCCGTGTAGTACTCACTGTCCCATACCAGAGCCCACTCAAATTTCACTTTAAGCCCTCCTCTGAACACTGAAAATCCTCTCCTTTTCCCAAAGCATCCTAGCTGTCACCACTGAGCAGTTCATACCCAGTTTTGTCCAGATTCATTCACACCAAACAGGATCCAGGCCTTGTGAAACAAGGCTGGCCATAACTGCCCTTTTAGAGTGGCGCCACCAATTGAATGTGACCGGCAAAGCAGCAGGGATGAGAGACTGGAGTGTGAGAATGCGAGGATGCAAGAGAAGAAGAAAGGACAGGACAGGAAACAAACAAACAAACAAACAAAGCTGAGGCCCCAACCCTCACTGCCATCATTGACATGGGCGAGAGGGGGTGATGTGGCTGGTTGCAGAGACGATGTCGTCAAACACACGGAGGAAGGGCGGATGTCCCCTTCGGCTCCCACGCAGCCCCACGCGAACCCCCGCTCCTGTGCCAGCTGACGACCCTAAATGTCCTCCCTCAGCTTCCTCTGTAAGGATAACCTCCAACGTTCAGATTGTGAGGATCAGGAAGACAGATCCCGCATTCCTGAGATGCAGGTTTGGGATTCCAACACATCTTTGTAAAAGAACCGAAAAAGAAATCGACGTCCTTTGTTGTCGTGAGCTGACTGGGTATGTGCGTGTGACAGTAGGGGTTATAATGCTGCTTTTTACCTTCTGAGTCTGATGTAGATTAAGAAAACAAAAGATATATGAAAAGGATTTTACATCCATCAAACAATATGAAAAAAAAGATGACTTTAAAAAAAAGACTCCTGAACAAAATTATTGGAGATTTTTTTTCATTTTATCATTGTTTTCTTATATTTCTGTTTGTTTGTTTGTTTGTTTTGACGCTTCAACTGCTCTGTGTAAAAGAAAAACAAAACAGCTGTTGTCACTTTTTGACCATGTGTGCAGTGTAACATAGAAAAAACTTCACTTCTTTTTCACGTCTATAGTTTGTGTTTGTAAGCCAACTGATCTGTTTGTCCGTGTGTCTGTCCAGTTGTCCGTCCCCTTTTATCAGGAGAAAATTTACAACCAACAAAAAAAAAAAACAGGAATTTCTTTTTTATATATATATTTTGTTCCTTTTTTTTAATGAAATACATCTTTGGAGGAAAGAAAAAAACAAATAGAAAAAAAATAATGCAACATAAACTGAAAATACAAAAAAAAACAAAAAAACTGAAACACAATCTTGTCATACCTCACACAACACAAGACTCAAAGGAACTTGGGAGGAGTCATATTTTGCAGGCACATGTGAAAGTTCAGAGATGCATATATAGATTTTAAAAAAATGTACATGTCGAGATAATATGTGCTTGTGTACGCATCAGTGTAAGTTACAAAAGGACTCTTCCCTCAAGCTTTGGTGCCCTCTAGATTATTGATTTGGTTCTCGAATGACAGGAGGTGCAACTTAAACGCAAGAAAATGTTGAGACATCAGCTCTGAGCTCTGCCAACGCGAGCACTTCTCCACCTTAAAGGCACAGTCTTTAGACAGTAAACCTAAAATGTGAATGGCCCAGAGACTGAGGGATTTTGACTTCTGTAATAGCTGAGTGTTTTATGGAATTGAATGTAGCTGACAGGAGGGGGCTGGACCTGAGCCCGGCACCCACAACCTAACTTCCACACACCAGCAGAGAGGATAGTGGTGTCACATAGACGTTACAAAACAACCAACAAAACTGAGAATATATATATTGCCCGTCTGCAAGGTGCAATACTATGTTATGTATTTTTCTATGATTTGTGTTTTGTTTTGTTTTTTTCATTTACAGCTTATTTTGGCCATAACCAAGGATGTAAATACAAAAACATACAACACTCGAAGATTCATTGTAAAAAGTCAATTTAACCGCTCCATCCCATTGTCATGCAAGTGGATAAAAGTAAAAAGAAAAAAAAGAGCAAAGTAATGTGTAATGCTTGTTGCATTTTTTTTTATGTGTGCACCCTCTCACATGTGCATGCAGATCCATATTCAGAAGTGCCCTGTGACATTAATCATAAGCCCTGTGCCTCCTGTTGTTTGCAAAGAGATCGATGCATACCCCTCGTGTTCTCACGCTTCACATGAATGATTATAGTTTTGTGTGTGAGTGTGCGTTTACCTATGGGATCAGATTCCGTTTTTCCAAACTATTGATGTGAGTGTTGCCAGCAGCTGCGGCAGTTAAAGGTCAGGAGTGCAGTGGGGGATGCTTTATTAAAGAGACGCTTCACCCCAAAGTCAAATCTACATGGCCCATAGTAGAGCCGGGGTTCTCAAAGTGTGCTGCAGTGGCTCTCGAGGCATTTTTGTGGCCCAAGTAAGAATCCACTACTATATTATTATATATATTTGCATATATTTTATTCATCCACAGTTCTATCAGGACCAAGAAGCCAAAAGTAAGACATGACAGGAAAACAAGGACTTTATTACAGTGTCAAAGAGCAGTGGATAAAGAGGCAGGTCGATCTAGCAATAGGGAACCCAACAGAAAAATAGGGAAATAGGAAAACAACAGAAAAGACTTGGGAAAAGTGGGGCTTGACCAAGACTGATAGGTAAGGGTGATAAGCAACAGGTGAATTCAATAAGCAGAACATGTTAAAAGAAAAGAAAATTCAACAATCAACTAATTTTCTGAAGATACACACACTTTAAAAAAAACTTTGATTAAATGTGCATTTTTCTTGCACTCCCTAAATCTGCAATTGGTCATCAAAACACCGAGAACCCCTGACCGAGATTATGTTGGTCTGAGTTGCCTTTTTTTTCCCAGAGATATGAGCTGCAGAAACATCAGCCTTCTCTTGAGGAACAATATTTCTAACTGGCACATTTGCTTTGTGCTACTTAAAAAAAGAAACTCCCCTATCCAACTGAGATTTCAGTCACCAAACGTATCGCTGCACTGAAGGGAAGCATGCATCTACCATGTGACAAGAAGCTCATGCCTATGACAGAATGTGAACATGACCAGCATTCATTTCAGCTGAGCGTTAATGCTTTTCATTTGCAATGGCAGGCTTAGTTTAGTGCAAAGAAGACAGCCTGTACCTGAAACTGGTCATGTCGCAACAAGGTTTCTGACTTTTCTGTAAGTAACTTCACATTACTTCTGAGTTTTATAGATTTTGCGGCACTTAGTTACGTTATAATTAAAGAGAAAATAGGCATATCTACAAATGATATATCAAAAACTGTGCAACTCACACCAAAATAATCCAGGTAGATAAATGTGTATATTTGATTTTGGGTAACTTACAAAGGGAAGTGGGATAGGGAGCAGGTTATTATTGGGCATGAATGCAAGTTGAAACAGCTGTTTAACACCCACATCGTAGTTGTCAAAGTCTAAAATGGATTAGTCCATTTGTCCACCATCCCAATGCCCCAAAAAGCCAGCCTAAAGACACTGAATCCGAACTTTGAGGATCAATTTAAGTGAAACCCGAAGTAGTTTGCAACAAGTACGTGAGGCCTCATTAACACAAGTCATTTCAGATGCCATTAGGGCCTACTTCCACGGGTCATTTACTGATGTGGTTGCACTTGCGACGCATAAAGATTACTTGTGCATCTTGGAGAGACAAATGTGTATGTATAGCATTTCAGTAACTAGCTAAAATGAGTCTGGAATCACCTCTCGAATTAGTTTCCGCAATCAGATCTCACTCAGTTTCAAATGCTTTTCTGGATCCATTTCCTTTTTTCGCTTCTATGAGATTGAATAGCTAACCAACCTTCCCACAATGCATAAATTAAAGTACAAATGGTGTCTTAAATGATGCAAGTTTGAACCAAGCATCATATTTTCAGCTCCAACTGTTTAAAGCTGAAAGTAATTTTGGTTTATAACAATTGGTGACACCCCGAGCTCAAACAAATCATGCTGTTCCTCACCACAACAAGCAGACTGATGTTTTTGAGGCTGGCTTTGTGGAGCTTCTCAGCCCTTCCCCTCCATAGATCCTGGTTTATTCTCACATGTTGACATGTTGGACAAGGGTGGAGATTGTCTGTAATGTCTTTTGGTTTTATGGTTGTTTTTGGTTCCCCTCTCCCCTCCCCCATGCCAAATGTAGAGTTTGTTAAGACATGCAAGTAGCAAGATGTCTATGCAATTTCCCTCCAAATCCCTCCGACAGACATGCTCACTGTAACAACTGTGAGCCGGTCTTGCTTATGAAATCAGATTTGGCCCTTGCTTGAATTCCAGAGGTTCTTTGCATGACCCAGAGACCCTTGCTACTTTGTGTGGGTGCGGGCCAGGACTGTTGGGGTTAGCTGGCCTTTAGCCCAGCCTGCTTGGCTGGTCCTTAGGCTCAGTAAATCTTCACAGTCGTGTGGGACCCAGAGAAGTAGGAGGGGTTCCGGGGATGTTGTGGAGAACAAGGATTCTACGAGACGTGCTGGTTTTTTGTAAACTGCTCAGAAAGTGGTGTGTGTATGTATATGTGTGTTGTTTGGAATTTTGCTTGTGTGCGTCTAATGCGATGCTCTCATTGTTTGGTGCGTTAAGGTCTCAGAGCCTCAAATTACAAAATTTAAACCAGGCCCTAAATTCAGTCTTTCTTGAATATGTAGCTTTAATCTTTGCATATTGCGACCAAGTTGCTGAAATGTATGTATTCAAAGTAATCGACGTTCATATGTGGATTTTATGTAGCATAAGTAAGGTTAGTTAACCATGTGCTTACCTCTGCTTTTGAAATGTGAGGCAAGTGTTTGATAGCAAAAATCCATTTTCCTTTAGCACTTACTTAGAAGCACTTTGAATTGACCAAACCAACAGTAGGTAGAAGATTCTTCAGAGGTAATACTATAATCATAAATATATATATATGTATGTATATTTAAATTGCACCCAAGCCAAATGACTTTTGCACCATTAAATTTCTGTTCAATCTGAAAGTAAAAACGGCAGAGGCCTTTGGGCAAAGCCATGCAATGAAATGATCAATTATAGCGTTTACAATTATTTTGAATGAAGTGCAATAAGTGGCTGAGTAAACATTGTGAATTTTATTTGATTTTTTTGTCTAATCAGATCTCTTTCTTACATTTGTGTGAAAATAATGCACTGTCCCATGAGAGCATCGGCAAGACCCAGTACACACACAGACACACACACGTGCACGCACACACGCAAACACAGACCACTTTTTGTGAATGGGTAAAGGAAGCTATTGAAGGATTCTCTCAGGTAAAAGAACATTTTCTAATAAATGATGATGAACCTTGGATGAAAAAAACATTGTTAGCTCCTCTTTTTTTGTCTCAATTTGCAATCACCAGTGTTCATTTTACATTTGTTCTGTCATTATTTCCTGGATGGAAACGAGTAGACATCCAGGTTCCCAGAAATCGGACCCCGAGTCCAACCTCGGACAGATAAAACCAGGCCCTCACTGCTTTCTTAACCCTAAATCGAAATCGATTTCTCTACGTGTGGGGAGTGTTTTGTCTGTTGGTTTTTGTTTGTTTGGTTCGGTGCTTTTGTGTATCGCTTGGGTTTTGTGCTGCACTATATGGAAGACCATTCCTGCCAGAAAAAAAGAAAAACATCTAAAATATTAGGAGTATTTTTTAAAGCATCAGATTGATAAGAAAATGCTGAGAGATTAAGCCATCATTTTTACTTAAAGGAGATCGACTCACATGTTCGAGTCGTATATTTTGATTTCACGCGGGGATTATCATCACTTAATTTTGACATTTGATTAATTTAAAGTGTTCAGTATGGGGTTATAACATCAAAGTGACATATGTTTCATGAAACATCTCTTTCATAAAAAATCATGAAAGAGAAAGTCAAGACGTTGACTTAAGATCTGTTGTTTTTGACTCAGTTTGGTCAGTTTTTTCCTGGAATAGGTGAATTGCCATAACACAGTAAAGACATACATAATGATTGATTTTGGTTACGATTTTATTTTTGATTATCAATAAATTACATTCACATAGATATGTGCAAGAATAACTGTGTGCAAAAATAAATTCATCCTTTCATGTCAGCAACACTCTCGCGTCTTTGCACTCTTTAGGGTCAAAGTGCCAGCAGCAATATTCAGCTTTTCCTCATCCAATTGCTTGTGGTGTACATACAGCAGTGCATGGCTCCCATCCAAGCCAGGCACTATTTGCCCTCAGTGGGGAAAAAAAGAACTGGCTGTAGTCCTCCATCCACAGGCCTCTTTTATTTTCTGTTTAACTCTCAGTTGTATGGCTAAAACCAAGGCTGTGCATGTATATAAGTGTGTGCTCGTGGATGTTGCTGTTTCACATGAGAACTGTGCTGTGTGCAATGAACATCGAGTGTAAGTGTGTGAATGCTGAATGTCTGTGAGTGCTGATGTCTGATGGACCTGCTTTGCTTCCCCTTCCAAAAATCCCTAAAGCACCTTTTCAGGCCGCGGTGTGTGACGGAAGTCTGTGAAACAGATTCCTGTCACATACTTGTGTTATTTCCTTTGAAGAATGTAACCAACACTGTGTTCAGCGGGCTAACAGAGAGGAAGAAGGAGGGGTCACTTGGGAAGCATTTCTACTTGAGTGTGGCAGGACTGCAAGAGATAAAAAACAAAACAAAACTGTGAATTTCAGGAGTGGGTGATATTTTAAACTAAAAGCTGCATCAGTTCTTACAAATGGACTGTTGCTGCAGAAAAGAGCAGCCACGGCTGCGCTTCGAGGCTTTGTAATTTTGGGTTCTCTTTTCCAATGATGGCCTTATCGATTGTTTTTATATCCCTCCTCCTGTGTGGCATTGCTGCACAGCATGCTTCATAGGACTCCAGAGGATTTATTATGAAGGCTTGCACTTAGAAATGCTGTGGAGTTTGTTCTCGGGGAAAAGAATGAATTAATATGCTGCATGGTAGGAACTGAGGACTCCCAAGAGTGACTTTTAGGTTATCGCTACATACAATATTAAATGACTATGTCCAAGCTAGTACTCCCTTTGTGGCTGCATTAGTGCAACAAGAAAATCAGAAGAGAAAATTGAAACACATGAGCTAAACAATGTAATCAAAGCACCAAATGTTATTTATTGGACGAGCTACAAACATTGTTGCAAATTTCTGACGATGTTCAGTAAGCGTGAATTACAATTGACTGTTAGAATATGTTTGAATAGCTATGTGTTAATAGCTGAGTAAGATACATATAAATTAAGCTGTATGGATCAAGAAACTAAGGTCACCCCGTTTATCCAAGGTTACATTAAAGGGGAACAGTTATCCTCATTTCCAGCTAAATATTTTTTATTCTTGGACTGTACTTGAGTTGCTCTGAATGAGTCACAATTCATTATTATCCTTATTTACCTCATGCTCCAGTCACACTACAGAAAACAGAGGCTGGAGACAAAAATGATTGCAACAGTGTGAAATGAACTTGCAATCTTGTTACCTTTGAAATGGTTGCTTTAGAGACGGGCGACCACTCGTCAGTTGCTGCCATCAAGACAATGATAAAACAGCCATAAGATGAAGTCAGTCTTCTTTCAGTTTCCGACTCCAATCACTTGCAATCTCTTTATGATAACATGGCAATTTAATATAATAAAGTCACGTAAATCTCTCACAAATACTACGTTTTGCTGTCCACATTGCTCAAATTGCTATTAAGTATCAACAATCAGTCCAGCCAGAACCTCATTGATTTGTTTGTTTGTTTTATATGTTTAAATGCAGAATGACACAGGCGCTCGGTAACTAAGAAAACATACCGCTAGTTGGCAGCCGGTTGAGGTGATTCCCCTGCTGCAAAGACGTGTCATAGATGAGTTTCGCTGATTGGCGCAGACTATTGGTGACTGCATTATGTTGGCAATCTGTCTGCATTTATAAATCAGACTTTAATTATTTGCAAACCTGTTCCAGTCTGTCTGAGAGTGATTGCACTCAGTCAGATCGCCTTTGTTTGGAGACGGGTCGCCTCCCAACAGGCAATCTGTGCAAACGCCTTGTGATCAAAAGTGATCACCGAGAAGTTGAGGGTGTTGCACGCTCAACCGCTGCAACAATGAATGCAATCACTGGGCAACCACCCATTTTTCCTTGTCGCACGGAGGCTGCCTTTTTTTACTCTCATGTGACTGAGCCATCATACTCTGCCGTTATTATATTTTACGATATTACCCTGTAAGCCAACTTTCTTCTGATTGGCTGCCCCTCATAAACAAAACAAAAAAAGGAAACTTCTGTGCTGGCAGCCTGAGCTGTGTGCCTGAAATTACCATATTAGGGGATATCTGTTCTCAGTGACATCACACCAAGTGAAGAGCACAGCCTATGTAGAAAAGATGAACTTTGCCCCTGTGGCACCCAATTATTAGGGAAGTCCCATCTTGTGAAATCACAGGAATTACCCCTTTGTGGCCATTAGAAAGAATGCTGGTTTGAGGCACTTTCACAGTGCCTTTAATAGTCACACCCATGTTTTATATACAGTTTATAGCCAAGAGTAGAGAAAAACTATCTGAAATTTGAGCTTATGGCTCACAGGGACTACTTGAACTTATCTCAACCTCATTATTTAAAACACTGACCATGTTTAATATGAGTATCCAGAGAATATATATGACAGAAAATATGTAAAAGCATAGTCAGTCCCCTGTAAGCTCAGTTCAGTGCAGTATGATTTGGCCACTATGAATAACTTTACGTGGACACTGTTTTCCTTTGTACACCAAATACCAAGTAAGAAGAGACTTATAGGTGGTACAGTGGTGTGGACTTGGAATAAGTTTTATGCTGCTCTGACTGTCTGCATGGAGATTTATAGAGATATTTTTTTTTTGTAAACGGGTGTAAAATGCATGCCTAGACAGATAAGAATGTACACGGATTAGCTCATTTATTAACAATCTATCAAACAGAGATACAGATCAGAGAATATATGAATATATAAACTGTATAGTAGTTGTACGGCGGTGGGGGCTGCTTATAAGAAAAATATGCAATGCTTGTCAGGTTGAAAAATTGGTTTAAAACTGCTCAGGTTTGATAAAAAGGCCTCAAAGGGTGCTTTCATCCATCCGTCTCTTTCCCACTCTCTTGGTCCAAGATGTCTCACTTCTCCTCTGTTTTGTCAAACGCTCTCAGAACATGTGCACCATCAGCTCTCATGGCCCACGAGCCCATTCTTGTACGTAAAATCAGAAGAAAATGCTCTCTGGTCAGCGAACCTTAAGGAAAGAAATCCATTTATTTCACTATGTAGCAGGTCCAAGTCACTTTATACAGCACCAGCAAATTACCAAAAACCACCACGGCTTCAAGGCGCCATGCCCACTGCTTACATCGTCTTTACTGCACACCTTTTTGCCCACAATGTTTGTAACAGATAGGTCTGTGTTGCATGTACAGAAAGCTTAGCATGCTTATAGTATGTTCTGTGAAACTCGCAAAAACTATGTTTCAAGGAGGGTTTCATTTTACCAGGAAGCAGACAGTTCTACATCCAGTATGCAGCAGCTGGTGCTCGTACTAGATGTTTTTATGTCAGACTATTTCTAGATGGGGTTGTCATGTACAAATGTCTATGAGCTATATGTGTCTGTATTCACTATTTTACTATTGACTGTCCTATTTAAAAGAGACACTTTGTGCAACACGGGTGTGTGAGGCCATATGATAAATCAAGAAAAAGTAAAGTCTTTAGAGCTGAAATTAATGGACTGAACGACTTAGTAGGGTGTATTTTTTTCTTGATTTAACATGAAAACATCAGTTTCAAGGTCTGTATTGTGCATTAACCACAACACTTTTTACAAACCTCATGTGGTAAATATTACAGAAAAATCAGCCAATAGAAGCAAAGTAACCTCACAGTCGGAGATGAAGAGCTCTTTCGCTCTCTCCCTCTTTTTTCTCTGTCTCTCGCTCTCTGGGTTAAGTTTTAATTTGATGTTTCTTTGGGAATTTTTTTCTCCTCTGATCTTCTCAAGGACAGTCTTTCAGCCTGCATATTTGTGTCGATGGAAAAACACACTCCAATACATTTAACAAAATCACAAAAAAAGGAACCACTGTTCTTTGTTTGATACCACTCTTTCAAATGTTCCTTGTTTCACTGTGACTGCAGAAGCTGCTGGGAAAAAAAGAAAAAAGATGTGTTCTGCAGACACTCAGGGGTTGACCTGACCAGTCAGGGATAATTGGAAGGTGCCAAAGACAGGATGCTAGGTGTTTTTGTTAGTTATTTGGAAACTTTTCAGCCAGGTTATTATCTTTGGAGAAACCAGGAACAATTTGCAAGAGACTGACGCAGATTGAAGATGTTACCTACCCCGATCCAGGATTATGTGTAGGATTTCATCAAGTCAGTGGCTCATGAAGTTCATTTAGTTCATTTTAATTTAAACAAAACCTCACATAATGAAGTGATTATTAGTTGTAACATTAGAAAAAGATTGACATAGCTACTGTTACACGGTCCCATTTTGATGCACAAAATTAGTGTTTAAAAGAGATTACTTTATTAAATATGACTCAAAGCGAGTGAATGAGCCCAGAAACTCATCAGGACAGTGCTGTAGTAAAACTTGATAAAGTGTGAGACAGGGCAGTTCAAAGTAAAAGTAAATCAATCAATTGTCGAATGACTTCTACCACTAGCTTGACTTGATATGTGATACTAACTTATGTATTATGCCAAACATTGTTGCCATTTTAGCCAATTAAATCACATCATGCAAGTATCCTGAGAGAGCACCATGTAGTTCAACACCAAAATGTGGGAAAAGTTGCACATTGCTGTGAATTATCACCCTGTTGTATAGGAACATAGTTACTAACATGCAGCTAACTTGGCTAATACTAACTGCTAATCGACAGGTGGTTAATTTGCCATGTGTTGATTGGTTGATTGATTGTTGCTATAATGATCCCACCAACAAAGATAAATGGTGTATCTGTCAGCCCGACACACATGTCATACAGTAAATACAACATACGATAACAGTGTGTCTTAGTACTAGTTTGGCAATAACGCAAACGGAAACAACAAGATTCGGACTTGACTTCACATGGTGGGTGTCATTAATAATAGCAATTTTATGGCTGTTACACAAGAACCTTTAAAATTGGCACCAACTTCCAAGAAAGAAAAAAAAAGAGTCTTTATATTGTAAGCCAGAACAATAGAGATCTCCTGTTTAGCAAGAACTTGGCAATTGTGCTGCTTTTAGGACACTGTGCAAACATAAAAGAAGGAAATCCAGAAGTTGGTACATATTTCTTTTTTATGGGCTCGAGAGAACATCGTCATCTTGGAATTCAGTTATTAAAACATATTTATGGTTATTTTTCACTTGTCAATCACAGATATCCCTCATCTTAGAAGTTATTATGAAGACTGCCTAAAACTGAAAGAGTTTTTATTTTTATTATTCTTGAACTGAATTTTATGAGTCACTGAAGGATTGATGTCGAGGTCCTGGAACAGTACTAGACAAGGGGAGAGAATACAACTCCAAAGGAAATAAACACTGGGATGGAAAGCTTCGGTAGAAAACCATTGAGACTGCAGGTACAGACTTTGTTGCATTGTAGGAAACAGAAAATAAAGGCCATTAACTGTATGAGTACAGATCTCTCATTCAGTCTTGATCCAGAGGTGCCAGACAGTCATGTATTATCAGGGTAATAAAAGGGTTACAGAAGGTCTTTAAAAGTTTACTATTAAAAGACAATGTAAATTTCCATGCTACTACAAACCCCACCTTCTGGATATCTGGTGCCAGTTCAACAAAACAAGAATAACATTATGCCAACAAATATTAAGAAACCCAGGTTTTGTTCTTTTTGTCTCCTTTTTCTCTCTTTATTTACCTCTCAGTTGACGTCACTGTCACTGGCATGCAAAGCAAAGGAACAATGTTCAGGATTCATTCCCATGATGCACGGGGGTAAACAAACATGCAAAGATATACAATGAAGCTTAAGGCAATGCTCTGGGCTAAATAAATCCACACTGACAGCACTTATTGCAGATAAACGCATATACACGCAGGAAACATCCGAATATCTACTGTGATCTCCTCTCACACCACCCACGACTCTATCGCACCAAACCCTTCCTCACCTGGACCTATTACCCAACCCCCTTCTGTTCCTGGGCACCCCCCCACCCCACCCCCCCAACATGAGTCCAGTGGGTGGTGTGCTGTCAGGTTTATATGGTGGGCTGCTTACGACAGGTCCAGACAATCAGCGTGTTTGTAAATGTCAATGTGCGATTTTCAAATCTTTGTTTATGGTCAGGGTTTTAAAGGAAGATATTTTTTATGGTAATTGTCGCTGGTCTATTTTACTATATATTTATGTAATAAATATGTGAGTAAATTTACATCTCATTGGCTCTTTGGTCTGTTATTAGCCCTCAGTTTTCCAGCTGAACCATGTGCTGGAAGGTTTTCATTAATGGACTAATAAATGGAATTCACAAAAACCTTTTTCTCATTGTCTCTTTGTTTTTTACAGCTGTATAAGCTTGGGATTTGTTCTTAGATTTACAATCAGATCCATATGTGCAATTTACATATTTTTTTGTAGTTTCGCCTTTGCACACCGCCAGAGTATGTACCAGATAATCAACATGTGATTGAGTTGTAGAATTTTAGATTTGATTCAAGGGGTTTAGCAAAAGTTTTCCATTAACAGTTACAGTCATTTTTAAACAAAGTCCCAATTAATTGGATTATTTGCCAGTAAACACTTTCACAGCTGGGTCATCCCTGTACCCTTGTTATTTCATGACAAATTGGGCAGATAAAACATCTGGAGTTGATTCCTATTGTTATAGATACATTTTGTAGCTGTTCACTGGAACTTTCCATGTTAGGAAGGTCCAAATAAATTACAGTGCAAGTGAATGACAACATCACTAGGCTGAAAAACAAACATGTCAGAGGACATTTTTCCAAATGAGCAATCTGGTGCATTTTTTCTAAAAGAAACAATATACCTGCCAGCTCACAAACACCAAAAGACCTGAAAGACCACAGAAGACAACCAAAGTGCATGATGACAGAATTATTTCCATTGTTAAGAAAAACAACTTTACAACATCGTAGTATAGTAGGCAGTTGGCCTGGGTCACTACTGTTTATTAATGAAGCTGCTGCTACTGCTGATAGAAGCAGCAGGATGAATTTTAAAGCATACAGGACAATACTCTGCTCAGATTCAGCCAAATTTTCCAAAACTGTTACACTGTAGAGAGATAATGACCAAACATATACTGCAAAAGCAACCCAAAAAGTTTATCAAGGAAATTTGATAGTCTTCAGTGTCCTAGTCAGTCATTCATTCCCAGCCCGTCAGAGCATGCTTTTCAGATACTAAAGAGAAACCTTTAGGCAGAGAAATCCACAAACAAGCAGCCACTAAAAGTGGCTGCAGGAAAGGCCTAGCAGTGCATCTCAAGGGAGGAAACAGACTTCAGAAAGGCAATGGCTACAAAGGGTTTTCATCCAAGTATTAAAAACAATCCGTCACCAATTACTTTTGAGCCTCTGAAAACAGGGGGCTATTTGTAAACATGGCTGTAATACTAAACAGTTAATGCAATACTTTTCCTAAACCCCTTTAAATAAACCTGAAAGTCAGCACTTCAATCACATATTGATTTAACATCCACTGTGATGGTGTACAGAGGCGAAATTGCCAACAAGAAGTCACCATCCAAATACTTTTTGCCTTGATTGTACAGGTTTTGGTATTAATATCCGAAAATGTAAATATCCCCGTAAACTATAATCCAAGATGAACACTTAATCCTACTTAGATGAAGGACAACGATGTTTGCCAGTTGTCTGTGTGTACCTCCTCTTAGTGAAATACATTTGCATAATTGAAAAACAATGTTCTTTACAGTTTGCAGGCAGCAACTGTATAAACTCAGTGTGCCGAAATAACGGCTAAATGAGGAGTAAACGAGATTTGTCTGCTCAAATCAGCGTCAGAGGAGAAGGACAGGCGCTGGCAGCACTGCTCAGTTCATCAGCGCATGTCACAGCACATCTCGTCTGATTTATTGACAGATCAACTCAGATGTCTCTCAGCGTGCTGTGAGGTTTCCCAGTGAGGTACAGCGAGTCACAAGGCCATGACTGCTAATTCTTTAACTCACAGTGATTTCCCCGTGACAGATGGGAAAGGTGTCTGCCTGCTTGGTGGGGAATTCAGTGGATTCCTGCTCATGTATTAATTACATTTAGAGATGCTGAGTCTTTTTTTAAATTAAAATAAATAAGCATATCTTTTTAATGTTGGTGGGTTAGTGACTTGTTCTCTTGCTATAAATTGGGGCACTCTGGATTAGATCTAGCAGCCCAACAACCAAGCTTATTGTTGAGAGCATTAAGTAAAAATACTGGCAACCGGCAGAGCTACTCCTCAGTCGCCTCCTAGTTGACAAATCTATGGTACCAGTTAAAAATTCTTCTTCTTCTGACGTTAATGCATTTACAAGATGTTCACAAAACTTATTCTGAACTTGAGGTCCTTGAGGTCAAGTTCACTGAGATTCAACTTTCTCCAAGATTTTTAGTAGATGCACCTCTGGTATCAATTTTAGAATCCTAGGTGGCTTTCTTCTCAATTTATCACATTCACAATTTTTCCATATTACTTGACCTTTGACCTTAAGTTCAAAGTCTTTGAGATTCAAACTGCATCCATCCAACCATAGCTCCAGGTCCAAATGTACCACATGAGACCTTCAAGCAATGCATGAGGAGGGCAAGAGTGCTGCAGCAGTGGAGATATGGAGAGGGTGTATGGATTCCAGAGGAGGAGAACGCTGGCAACATCAAGTAATTGAGGAGCATCTGGCTCTTCAATGTGGAATGCAAGATCTTCTTCAAGATTGTTACAATTATCCTCATTTGTTTCCTCCTAAAGAACTCCTATATTGAAACCACAGTACAGAAGGGAGGAGTCCCAGGTGTTTTAGGCTGGGTGTGGTAACCTGGCTGATCAAAGAGGCTTTAGGAAGCAGTGAGTACTTGGGAAAAGTGCTGGTGGATCTTGCCAAAGCCCACATAAGCTGGTGGAAAAATCCTATCCAGTTATCACATTCCCAAGAAGATCCAAAGTCTTATCCTTTATTTTCATGACAACAGGAACATTTAAGAGTTTGATTCCTACTGTAATGAAAATAGTAATGACCTAAGTGACTTCATGTAGGTCCGTTTGCTCATAAGGAAGTGTTAAACCAGTATGAGTTGGTTGTTGGAGTCACTTTTGATTTGCATACTTTATTTTATTCTAATCTAATGAATAAATAGATTAAAAAACAAGCAATTCTTGAACACAAACATTTTCTTGCTAGAAAGTCTAGATAGGACATCCAGGCGAAGCTTAAAAAGTAAGTTTAAGCGATGCCATAACTATGGTGTTAACTAGATGTTGAAAAAAGACTCCTGACAGTTATTCAGTGTTGCAGTGTTTGCTCACTAACTTCTTTGGTTAAAGAATTAAATTGATGGTGACAGTTATTATCAAATTAAATTGATACCTTTTAAAGCTGGATTATTCTTGAAATCACACTATAAATGCTGACATATTTCCACTTTAAATAGTCGTGATTTAAACAGCAGCTGTTATTTACACAACTGGACTAGATGTGGAATAAATGGAAGTAAGAATAGCATCAAATGACTCGTGAGCTATTTATACTCCTTTTAGATATATTTGTGGACTCCAGCAGCTCCTGAGGAGAACTTTTGACTTTTCAGCAGAAATCAGCTGACATTTGGTGAAATTGCCAGTTCACTAAATACCATGTTCTTATCAGCTACCTCCTAACTGTGTGTTTCTGCTTGACTCTGGGCAGGATGTATGACAACTTTTTTCTGCTTTTCCACTGAGAGGGTGAAAACCAAACCTAAATGAAACACATACACAGAAACAACGATGTGTGAAGTTTTCTTTTAGATGATGCATCAACTCTTTTAACATATCGGGATTTCTTATCATTCTATGCATGTATTCAAAAGATGAGTGTTTTGTGCTACTTTCATTTCCATAAAGGATGCAAGCCGCAGTTTGCCAGTGAAAAGTCTACTGACTCATCTATAGAAGTGTATAAATGGGTCTGTTAGCATGAAGCAGGTAAGTGTGAATGACTAGAAGGTTCCACTTTTTTAATTGGGTGTAAGCAGCATGGCCCTTTTCACATGAAGTCCGCCATGTGGGTGGAAGCTGTTGTGGGGGCTGTGATCTCACAAAGGCAGCTTTTCCGCCAACCAATCCCTCACTAGCTTTTTGGACGCTAGCCCAGCCCCCCTTGGATCGCCCTCCTCTTTTCCTCTCTCGCTCTCACTGGTGTGTGTGTCATGCACATACACTCTCTCGCTCACATATACACACTTAATGCTCCATACTCGGTCATAGTAGGAATTTTCCACTCAGCAGCAGGAGAACATTGCAGCCAGCTGTGCTGTCAATTGCAGTATATGCTCAAATCCCAAAGACTGTTTGCAGACATCCTTATACTCCCAACCAGCTTTTTCTGTCTTCCCTCATGTGTATGGATATAGGCATCCACACAACTGTAGGGACAGAAAAACACATGGCGTGCTAGTGTGTTGATGTCTATTAGCAGCAGGACTCTAACCTACAAACTACGTATTGCAAGAATAACTAAAAAGAACTTCATGCAATGATCAATGTGTGCTTTTTAACAGAAGAGTGAAGCAGAAGAATGCAAATCCAACTACTGGGATCCAGAGGAGGCTGTCTCCCCCTCTGTTTCTTTCACTCTTTTCTACACTCTCACCTTCTCAAGAATCTTTCATGGATCCCCTCCAACAACAGCATACTCTCCCTTTCTCCTTTTCTCGCTCCTCACAGTCTCTCCCTCTTTTGCGTCATCATCACTCACCATAGAAATCATGCGTAAGAACAGACATGCACATCTAGCATGTGTTCTGTTTACATTGGAGGGCTGTTATGTAAGTGAGAGCCCACCCACTTCCCTTCCCCCTTAGCCCATACGTTTCCCTGCTTCCTCTCAAATCAGGTCAGGTGAGGACTGCTGACTGAGAGAATTGCCCTCAGACGGCCCCTAAATGAAAATATATGTACAATCTTGGAAGTCTACACCAGACAGAGAAAGCAGTGACGGGGGAAAATGAGGAGTTTGAGGAACATGTTTGATAAACATTGGTTGGATGTGCGTAAATGGACAAAGAGAAAAACAAATCGATTCTCTATGAATCTATGAATCCCCAGTCTGACACAGCAGATGGTGCAGCCTGTTTCCAAATACAGTTTTGTGAAAAAGTATCTGCCCCCTTCTTTCCTTGCAGGTTTGTTTCAGTTCATCAAACAAACTGTAACATTGGATAAAGACAGCCCAAGTACACACAAAATGCAGTTTTTAAGTGATGGCTTCATTTGTTATGGGGAACAACTTCATCCAAACCTACCTGGCCCTATGTGAAAAAGTAACTTCTATTCAGCCACATTGCAGGGTTATTCAAGCATGACCAGCCTGTTTAAGGTTCAGATCATTGTCTTGCTACATAACATGAACTGACGGCTGGACATCCCCCTCCAGGATTTTATGGTAGAGACCAGAATTCATTACCCTTCAATTATGGCAAATTGCCCAGGTCCTGATAGATGCTGGAGCTATTTGTAACTTAGCTGCACCATAATCAGTAAAATGGATGTGCAATTTTCAGCAATGTGGTGACCACAACACCATAAAAAGTCAATGGAATTCAGCAACTTCAAGTCAGCAGGTGAAATAACTGTTCGTGATGCAAAATGGGGAAGTCCCAAGTTAAACTTTTCTCAGTTTCAAGACAAGAGACCACCAGTGACTGTCTGGACTTTACCGGAGTCAGCTTTTATGTCGTTGTACCAATACTCAAGTACATAAGACACTATATATGGTTGCTCCATAGTCTAGTGGTTAAGATATTTGCTTTACAAATGAAAGGTTGGTGGTTTAATTCCAGCTGGAGACACAAATCCCTTTAGGGTTGTGTCAGAGGAAAGGCATCTGGCATAAAGCTCTCTGAAGTCAAACTATGTGGGACTACTAACTGTTTTGACAACAGAGCAGCCAAAAGTAGCTTTTATAGTATACTGTTTATGCTCTTGGTCATGGAACAGAATCCATGGCATGCAGTATATACAACAGTGCAACATAAGCTTGCAGGACAGTCTTGTGTGTTTTGGTAGATATGGAGTAAGAGTTCCCTTAACACAGTACAGGGTTTGTGTCCCAATGATCCTAGGGGCTATGTTGCCTTTTGCCCCTGACAGTGTTTCCTGAGGCAAACTGGCCTGGTGAGGGACCAGACAAAGAGTGATTTAGAGGACTCCCATGAAAAAGAAAAAATCATGGGACCAGTTTATCCTGCCCAGTATAGGGTTACCAGGGCACCACTCTGGAGCCAGGCCTGGGGAGGTAGCTTGAGGGAGAGCGCCTGATGGCTGGGCCTTAGCCTATGGGGTTCTGGGCATGTTCTATTGGAAGGATGCCCCAGGACACGCTGGAGAGATTAGATCTTGGTTAGGCTGCTGTCTCTGATAAGCAGGGCATCATTGATGGGGGATTTACTCATTGCTATACCAAAAATCTTTTGGCATGAAGAAATTCATCTGACAGAGCTGTAAAACATTTTGGAAACAGCTAGTTCATCTCTCCTTAAAGCATCTAAAAACACTAACAAACAATAGTTAGTTAGTCGCTAAGTGCCCTTGGAGAAAAAACATCTATTTGTTGATTGTAACAAGATTCCAGAGAGTCACTGCATCTATTCACTAAGAAATAGTTACAGCACTTAACTTGCCCTGAAAACATATACTGTCGTCTGTGTATTTAGATTAAACAAACAAGAGACACTGTGTTAGCTAACAAGCTTTAAATAGCAACAGCATAAACTGTATAAAAGATGGGTGTAGTCACTGTGAAGTTCCCAATTAGTGAAGTTCATTAATAAAGCCCTAAGCGGACTTTTATTTTTGCTGTCAGCATTGTTGGTGAGTGTGGTGCAGATCTGCATGAGGAGCAAGAACACAGTAAAGTATATCTCCACATTTCAGTAATGGGGACCATCTTTGTTATATTCAGTAGAACTTACATCAGCACTAAGCCCATAGTCTTATGGGAGACAAGTGCCAATTTTCTATAAACTTCTACACAACCTGAAATGTCATTGCGACTGGAGTGGTCAATAGAAAGAGTGACCATTTAAGGCACTATCACACTGACTTCATTTTTTAGATTTGGAAAGTACACCCGTCTTTTATATGAAGTTCAATTAAGTGAGATGAGTTCTGAGTCCCAGCGATGATTGTAATTTGGAAAGGATACCTCTAGAGTCCAGATGTTAGTGGTGGTAAAGATGAAGGTGTAGGCTTGGATGAGGCTCTGAATGACCAGGGAGAGGTGGAAATGGGAAAAAGGGATGCATGAATGGTACTCTTAAAAGCAGAATGACAGAAGAGTATTGAGATTACTGAAGCGCACACGAAAGAGGCTTATTGGCTCACAGAAGATGGGCAAGAAAAGGACTGGTCTAGAGTAACGGTGCCATTGCTGATCCCATTAAAGTTGATTCTGTCCATCTGGACATAACATTTTCAGTGTGAGAAGATGAAATGAAAAAACTATGTCTAGATGAACAAAATCATCTTTCTCAGATTTCCTTACCTGGATGATTAAGCATGCACCAAGACATGGTGTCAGTATTGAGTTTGACAGCGTGTGAAAGAAGAAGCAATGTAAAGAATAGAGTTGTAGCCTGAACACCCAGGATACCACACAGACGCGTGATTACTGGTGTTCCTTACTGAACATACCCATTAGCTTCATTTTTTGGGTAATAGTATTTGTATGCTTTAAGTGAAGTAAGGGGCTCGTTAGAAGTGCCAACTGCATGTTTTAACATGACAATATCATAGCATGCAAAGCCAGATGCAGATTTTCTGACCTCATCTCTATTCAGAAGCCTTGGGATGAATCAGAGCACCAAGTGTTAGTGAGACTTTATCACCCAGCCATGGTGCTCAACCTCGCTAATACTCTTGTGGCAGAATCTGAGCAAATCCCTGAAGATTGGAGGCCATTGTTCCAGTAGATTAATGCCCATACCTTTGGAATGAGATCTTTTACAATCACATATGGGTGTAATGTTCAGGTGTCCACACATTTCTGGGCGCACTGTGTACATGCTTTGAACTTTTGGCAGCATAGACAGTACCAGAGAGATAAACAGTGAAATAAATTCCAGATTGCATTTTGAACAATGTGAGAGTGGGAGAAACTGACTTGCAAAAGATCATGAGGGATTTATTAGGAAAGCAGTCTGCTGCAATGGGAGATTCTCCATGAGAATCCCTTTCTGGCTAAGTCATACCACAGGAACAAATGGAAGGATGTGATGGCAGAAATGTCAATTGAAGTAAAAAGAAAAAAAAAGATTAAACATGAGTGAAATTCAGGACTCGTCTAACACAGCAAAACACATGGGGACATAATGTTCTTTTCAAAAATGATAAAATGTCAGAAGTTATGTGGATGTTATGTGAAAACAAGGCTCTTAATCAGGATTAAACTGGTGTGTGAAATAAGTAGTGTGTTTATGGATGGGTAATGAGGATTGATTTTAATAAGGAGATTACAGGCAGGAGGCTTGTGAGGAGGGAGCCAACTAGACACCAACTGAGGGAAATGTGTAAACAGACAGATGGTGGTGTGTGTGTGTGTGTGTGAACATGCACTAGGGTTCATAAGATGGGTGGGGTGTCCATTAATCGCAGGGTTAGCGGTTCGATCTCTGGTCCCACCCTGTGCCGAAGTGTCCTTGGTTAAAACTCAGAGCTCTGGGTTTTTCCCAATGGTAAACGAGCAGCTTACATGGGAGCTCTGCCCCCTTTGGGGTGCATATGTGTGTGTGAATGAAAAACAAAGGGCTCTGCAGAGCAAAGTTGAGGTTTAAAAGCGCTATAACAGTGAAGGCAATTTATCAGTCATGAGATCAAAGCTGGGAGGTATCCAAGGAGTAGACGAGGAAGGATGTCTCCTGTGCAGTGCATACCAGAATTTATCATATAAACATAGCTTTTTGTAGTAAGTTAAGATGCAGGTGATACAACATACAGTCATGATTTTCCTTGCACCTTTACCTCATTGAAACGTTCTCAAGACTCCACAAGAGATAAAACAGTTAGTGGGTGAAGAACTATGAATCAGCAACAGTGGCAGAAACAAAAACAGAAGTAAAGTCATAGCGTGAAACTGCTTTAAACGTTCACGATTGCACAGCATGATTCATTACTAGAAACTGAATTTTTGCTGTTGCAAAACACTTTGCTTCTCATGACCCGTACACACAGTTCAGCATAAACTGTATGAAAAATATGTGGGTAATCTTTAAATTTTCATATGTGCGGTTGCTGAACATTTCATGGCAAATCACTGGTCATTCATTTTCTACCGGCCTCTGCTCTTGTGTGAAGACCTAACTGCAGAGAGTAGTTCCCACAAGCATTTGCAATTTCATGCAAATGTGTTGGATGGGGATGAGGTAAGGGCTGCTTGCTACTTAAGCATAAAAAACCTTATCTTAATGGACTGTGTATGTGCATGACGTGCTGAAACAGAGGACTGTCTTTACATTCTCTGGCCAAAACCATAAAAGTCAAGACAGCAACTATACCTGTCCACATACCATTAGTAGCAGGGTTGAGGTTTTCTTTTATCATTTCCAATCCCCTGCACTCATCAGTGGCAATTAATTATTCATTGCACTGCAACGTTTTTTTATGCAACAAGGCAACAACAGACATTTACGTTTTGAAATGCATCCCATGGGCCATAGCTTGATCATCGATGAAGCTATGGCTCATCATCATAACATCACCCACTGGTTTTTGGATCTGCATTTCAAAGCCTCATCTTTAGCATTTTGCCCATTTTTATGTTGATATTTGTAGCCAGATGTGTATATATTTACCTGTTATCATGCTGTATTCATTCACTTTATGGGTGCAAAGAACAGCTATATACTAGAATTTCACTCACCAAAATGATGTACCAGATTCTTGGCATATTTGCACTAAAATGGGCTGAAAGAAGTTCACAACATAGAGAAAGGTCCACTGGTGAAAGGTTTACTTCAGTGCTTCAGATTACTGGGGGTGAAGCACAGAAGACAATTGTCAGCTACAGCTCCCTGTGTCAGCACACCTGTCAGTCAAAACAGCCACACCCAACTTATTACTTACCAAATTCATTTATGGTGTTAGGTTCTAAACATGCTTTTTTTAATGAAGTGAAGTTTAGATGCTTTAATAAGGGAGTCTATGGGGATTAACTTGCTTTCAGAGCAACCTCAAGCGAACATAAGAGGGGCCGGCTTATTTTTTCATCCCTGGCCACTTGAGAAGAACATAAAACATGAAAAAAGTCAATTTATCATCTATATTGTGGCAAAAAAAGAATGTATTAAACATTTGCACGAATAAACCATATACAGTTTATAAAACAAGCACAGAAGACAAAATAAGGAGAAAAGCATATGTGCTAAGAACTGGCAAACCTCTTGCAAACGACATGAAATGAAAACCCCACATGTGAAGACATCTGTGGTGGAGACGTTTCAATTCTAAAAATTTATTGTGAGGGTCTTGAGTGCCATCGTGTGGCAAGTAGGAGCCAGACCTTGAACTCTACTAAGTGTTTCCGTAAAGGGCGGAAGGGGATGTTGCCCATATCCAATATGTCTGCCGGCGTCTACGTTGTGTGAACAAAAACAACTCGTGGACGATGGCAGACATCGGAGTCGACGAGCTATCGCAGCTCGAATATCTGTCTTTAGTGTCGAAAGTCTGCACGGAGCTTGACAACCATCTGGGAATAAATGACAAAGATTTAGGTACGTATTTTATGCCTTTGAAAAATCGCCATTCGCCAAAACTAGCTAGCTAGCTTATGCTAACTAGTAGTTGTTAGCAAACTAGCATCTGTATTAACTGTCAACATATGAGTTCTTTTTGGATTTATTGTGTCGTTTAGTAGATTTAGAAAAAAAATTACATACTAATCCTTCACAAAATTCGTTGTAGGTCACTTTTAATGCTGG
Source organism: Oreochromis niloticus (assembly GCF_001858045.2). Lineage (NCBI taxonomy): Eukaryota > Metazoa > Chordata > Actinopteri > Cichliformes > Cichlidae > Oreochromis > Oreochromis niloticus. The sequence goes on from NC_031973.2 coordinate 6,138,334, forward strand.
GATATAAACTTCGACAGTTATGAGTCTCATCTAGTTCCTCGTTAATTTGTTGTTTGTGGTTCCTTTACAGCTGAATTTGTCATCAGCCTTGCCGAAAAACAACAGAGCTTTGATGGATTCAAAGCACTTTTACTCGAAAATGGAGCCGAATTCACAGTAAGTTAATCCCTACGAGTTGTTCGTGAAGCTCATTGTTATTCAACTAAACATTAACTTTTTCTTCGCTTATTGTAGGATTCTCTCATCAGTAATCTGCTCAGGCTCATTCAGACGATGCGACCTCCATCCAAAGCATCTACAAGTAAAGGTAAAGTAGTTAGGCTAGCTGTAAACTGGGCAGCTAATCGTCCCAAGGACATATTTTACTCCTTAAAAGTGACATTTCTAATCGTGTACTCCTCTTCCAGCATCCGAGTCCGTGGCTAAGCCGAAGTCAGAAAAGGAAAAGCTGAGGGAGCTGTTTCCTGCACTGTGTAGACCAAATGAGCCGGCACCGAAGGTATGTGGCTTTATCACACTGTCATGAAGCCGCAGTGTCCCCATTATCTTTATTGCAAAACAAGCTTGTACACTTGGGCCCTGTACAAAGAAACGATCTAAACACACACAGGGTGTCTTTCTGTTGGCAATCAGGCTAAGCGGTGTCACTAAGCTGGTTATCATTTTGATAAGTGAACCCAGGATTTTCCTCTTTGTGTTTACATGAAAGGGGTGGTGTTGGCAGTACAGGTGGGCGATGCAGCCTCAAAATTACAATATTTCAAGAAAGTTTGCAATAAGATTTCTGACAATATATACACAAAATACCAAATGTTTTATTGATGCTTGTAGACAACAGGATTTGTAATTGTAAGTAAATAAAGGGCATTTTTCATCCTCCCATGTCTAACATACGTTGCTTTGAAGCACTCACAATCTCATCAGGTTTTTAATTTATTCAGCTAGTGTCCTATGTGGGGTTAAAAAGTGGGTAAATAAAAGAAAAAACAAACACTAAATAGAAATGTTGACCAATTTATGTTGACTGATTTTTGTTATACTGAACTTTGTAGGCTCTGCTGGATGAAGATGATGTAAAAGTAGCAGCTGATGCCATGAAGGAACTGGAAATGTTCATGCCCAGTGTCAGCGGGACAGACTCCAAAGGGAGCAAGAACAGGTAAGACTCAAGTCACTGGTCACATTTCATTGTCATGTTGGGTTTATTTAAATCTCTGACACCTGTGCTCCAACTAGCAAACTTGCGACGGCTGTTTGAATTCAGGATATTATTGTTGTTTATTTTTATGTATTTCTGACTCTTCTCCTCTCGTAGATCAGAAAAAAACAGGCGAAGTCGCAGCAGAAGCAGAGAAAAAGACAGACACAGAGATCGAGACAGAGATCGGGAAAAGGACCGAAAGAGACGGCATCGTTCCCGATCCTATTCCAGATCCAGGTCACGCTCCAGAGACCGTGATCGGCATAGAGATAGAGATAGAGACCGTGGCAAGAGAAGAGACAAATCTTCCCGCTGGTCTGAGCGCTCACCTAGTCCGAGAAAAGACCAAGAGAGAGAGTCTGACCGCTGGAGGGACAAACATGTGGATCGCCCTCCACCTGAGGAGCCTTCTGTTGGTGATATCTACAATGGAAAGGTTACCAGCATCATGCAGTTTGGATGCTTTGTTCAACTTGAGGGACTCAGGTTAGTATAAGGTTGCAAACATTGTATAAATATACCTTCAGTTTTAAAGGGGCCTGCTGGTTACCAAAGATGTTTTCAGTGCATACCATTTAGAGATATCTCCTCTTTTGTCCTGTCTCTTATTTCATTGTTAAAGTTGTCCATGATCATCTTCTCAATTTCTAGGAAGCGATGGGAGGGTCTGGTCCACATTTCTGAGCTGCGCAGGGAGGGCCGTGTGGCCAACGTGGCCGACGTTGTTAGCAAAGGCCAAAGAGTCAAAGTCAAGGTGCTCTCATTCACAGGGTCCAAGACCAGCCTCAGTATGAAGGTAAAAAAAAAAACAAACGCACATAACAGTGTGTTTATCAGTTGATTTTAATAAAGTATGTACTGTGTTAAAGTGAAGGAAGTTTTCAGATGTCTTCCTTCTGATCCTGTCTGAAGAAATAAGATTTTGATCAAATAATTTGTGCTTAATTAGTTTTACATTTATTGTGTCATAAAAGTATATATTTATTCATTCTGATGAATTTCATGTTTTCCTTGAGATTTTTCAGCCGTTGTATCTCAGCTCCGGGTACAGATAATGAAACGTTTTTATTTCCTCCTTTGCCAGGATGTAGACCAGGAGACGGGAGAAGACCTGAACCCCAACAGGAGGAGGAACGTCGGCCCCGACGGAGGAGAGGAGATCTCCATGAGGAATCCTGATCGGCCGAGCAACCTGAACCTCGGCCACGCGCCGGAGCTGGAACAGGATGACACACTGGAGCGCAAGAGGCTCACCAAAATCTCAGACCCAGAGAAGTGGGAGATCAAACAGGTGGGTTCACATTTGAAGTGGCTGAAGCTTCGTTTACGTCTGTGCATCTATCTAATTTTAAAAGGTGTTTGTTGAAAAAAGAAAAGAAAAAAATGCTCTCGTTGTGTAAATTTCCTCAGATGATTGCTGCCAATGTTTTGTCCAAAGAAGAATTTCCTGATTTTGATGATGAGACAGGCATCCTTCCTAAAGTTGATGATGAAGAGGGTAAGAAATTGTTTTGTCTATGACTGAACTGCTTTAATAAATGAGTAATTCATGCTAGTAAAAGCACTTATATACAAGATAGTATTAAATATTTATACTTCATGCTAAAATACTGAATTTATTTAAATACTTGATGACTGTTTTATTTTGTTCTTCTTGAATATTTAAATCGTGTATTTGCTCTTGTTCATGTGAACCATGACTAAGTGTGACCTGATTCCTAACTGGTTGGTTTCATTTCATACAGATGAAGACTTGGAAATTGAGCTGGTTGAAGAGGAACCACCGTTTCTGAGAGGCCACACAAAGCAAAGCATGGACATGAGCCCAGTCAAGATTGTCAAGGTAACAGTAGAAGTTTGAGTGAAAGGGAAAAAAAAGAATAAACTAGGAGTAAATTTTCTAATCATTATCAGGCCATAAAGTTTTCCAGCACCCTGCTGTGATTTATAAATTGGATTAATTATATTATAATTCTGGTGAAATATTCTTGTTTATATTTAATAGTTAAATTTAAACATCTCAGCAGTCAAACAAACAGAACGTCCCTGGTTTGAATCCATTGGCCAGCTGGAGCCTTTCTGTAAGGAATTTGCATGCGTTTCCTGCGTGGGTTCTCTCTAGGAACTTCAGGTTCCTCCCAGTGGAACATGCAGGTTAGGTTAATTGGCTGCAGGTGTGAGTGGTTGTGTCAGCGCTGGGATAGACTGGTGAACCTTTCTAACCAGCTTAACCACAGCCTTGAGCAAGAGTGGTGAAAAAAGATGGATGAGTTTATACATTTTTAATTTTATGAAGTAAATGAATTTCTGTAATATATCACCATGGGCTTATTCAGGAAAAGGCACAACTTGGTGCATAAAACACCATCTCCTGCAGATTGTGATCTTATAGTCAGAGCAATACAGTATGCTGTTTAATTTGGATTTAATGATTTATATGGTATTTAATTATGATCTCTTCCTGTGCTCTTCATAGAATCCAGATGGCTCGCTGTCCCAGGCAGCCATGATGCAGAGTGCTCTGGCAAAAGAGAGACGAGAACTGAAGCAGGCGGCGCGGGAAGCAGAGATGGACTCCATCCCCATGGGGCTGAACAAACACTGGGTTGACCCGCTGCCAGACGGTTAGAAATCTTTTGGACGTCCTCATTAAATCAGTTTTAAACTAATGCTAAGTAGGAGTTTGTAGAACAACACATCTGCAATCATGACATGAGGAAGTATCTTAAATTGGGTTTTCAGATGTTATTGAACAATATTTTATCTTTGCTTCTGGATAAGCTTTAAATTAATGTAGCACTGTAGCATGTATGCTAGCCTTGCTTATTAAAAACCACAGCCCAGACACGACAGTTCCTCCATGCTGGCAGACAGCACCCCTCAGGCTTGCCGGTACTGGAGATAGTTATCTGGTTTCCTGCAGCCCCCCATCTGGCCGGAATAGTCTTGTCATGGTTCAGTGTGCCTGTGTGCCCTCCTTAAGCCCAAGGTGGTCTAGATGGCTTCCACTGGTGGGCATTATTCTGCCAACCCAACGGAGATGTAGCTTAATATGCGGTCAAACTTGAGTTGTAAAGCTAGATATATTTCCTCTTCTCCTTTACAGCTGATGGTCGACAGATTGCCGCTAACATGAGAGGCATTGGCATGATGCCCAATGACATCCCAGAGTGGAAGAAACATGCGTTTGGAGGGAACAAGGCATCCTATGGAAAGAAGACTCAACTCTCTATCTTGGAGCAGAGAGAGAGCTTACCCATCTACAAGCTGAAAGAGCAGCTCGTTCAGGTTCGTTACAGTTTAAACTCTGTGGTAGAAATTTCTGAGATTTAGTTTCATGTTTCAAAAATTCGTTTCTAACTGAATCTATTCAAAGATGGCTGCAGGTCGTTAAAACGTCCTGGGCAGACGCTTTCACCTATAAATGGCCTTTAAAAAGAATTGAAATGACTAAAATTGGACTTTGAAAGTTTAGATTGCCCAATCTGACTGTAGGCTAATCTAGTCATTTACAGTTTGAGCGTTTCAGGGTATGTTGTGGAATAAAAACACTAATGAAGTACTGAAACTTCCTCAGCCTAAAAACATCCTGAAAATACAAAAGTCCACAAAGCTTCAGCCCAGTGGGGTGGAAATATTGACATGTGAAAGTCTAATAACAAATAGCTGTCCTAAAGAGGATATTTTCACATTTTCTCTAAGATTTAGCAATGACATTAACTTAAGTTGGTATGTAAAAGTTCTTAAAATGTTTAACATTTATCAAACTTGGTCCTTGATGTTGATGATTAGGTTAATTGAGCTTTTAGTAATGTTAATGACCAGATTTTTAGCTGGTGTCTTCTTTCTTCTGGTTCTGACAAAGTAAAATATAACACCCCCAACAAAAACTCTTATTCCCTCTCAAAAAAATAAACACAATTAAGGATAGATGCTTTTTGTTTACCAGTTACTAACTGTTGCCGTGTCTTTGTTAATCTGTTGCAGGCTGTTCACGACAACCAGATCCTGATCGTCATTGGAGAGACGGGATCTGGAAAGACCACACAGATCACCCAGTACCTGGCAGAGGCTGGTTACACAGCCAGGGGGAAGATTGGCTGTACGCAGCCCCGTCGTGTGGCTGCCATGTCAGTGGCTAAGAGAGTTTCTGAGGAGTACGGTTGTTGTCTGGGACAAGAGGTGAGTTAAATATTTCTGATCTTGAGTATAGTTCAATCATGTTACAGCATATAATTACTGAGCACCTTTTGCACACTGCAGCTTTGCTTAATCTCATTGGGACTTATCTTTTTGTGTTTTCCAGGTGGGCTACACCATCCGTTTTGAGGATTGCACAAGTCCTGAGACTGTGATCAAGTACATGACAGACGGTATGCTGTTGAGAGAGTGTTTGATTGACTCCGAGTTGGGCCAGTACGCCATTATCATGTTAGATGAAGCTCATGAGAGGACAATCCACACTGATGTTCTTTTTGGCCTCCTCAAGAAGGTAAGCAAAGGTTTCCCACATTTAATCTCTGACTTAATGGAGAATGAGAGACGAGACTGAGTGTATCTTCTTGTGTTTGTCAGACTGTACAAAAGCGCACAGACATGAAGCTGATTGTGACATCAGCTACACTGGATGCTGTGAAGTTCTCTCAGTATTTCTATGAAGCACCCATCTTCACCATCCCCGGCAGAACGTATCCAGTAGAGGTTCTTTACACCAAAGAACCTGAGACGGACTACCTGGATGCCAGCCTCATCACTGTCATGCAGATTCATCTGACTGAGCCTCCAGGTATTTCTTTTTTCTTTAAGTCATGAAAAATGGATGTTCTTTCCACTTTTAGACTCTAGTATCAGTCCATGTCATCTATCTTATTATGACTCTTCCTTTGCAGGAGACATCCTGGTGTTTTTAACTGGACAGGAGGAGATCGACACAGCCTGTGAGATCCTTTATGAGAGAATGAAGTCACTTGGGCCTGATGTTCCTGAACTGATCATTCTGCCAGTTTATTCTGCCCTGCCCAGTGAGATGCAGACCAGAATCTTTGACCCAGCACCCCCAGGCAGCAGAAAGGTACCTTCAATAAATCTTTATCACCTATAGGAACATATAACATTTGTTTTGTTCAAAAATTACAATTTGTGTAACTGTCCCTTTTCATTTGTCTGTGGAACTAAAAGTTTGGTTCATGTAATATGTTTCAGTGATTTAGTCAGTGTGTTTAGTATTTTTGTGGCCTTATATTGACATGGGTAAAGTCAATTCAGGATAGTTTGCTGCTTCAGAGCAATTATATAACGTCCTTTGTTCTTTCTCTCAGGTTGTCATCGCCACAAACATTGCAGAGACCTCTCTGACCATCGATGGAATCTATTATGTTGTAGATCCAGGCTTTGTCAAGCAGAAAGTGTACAACTCTAAGACTGGCATTGATCAGCTGGTGGTGACGCCAATCTCACAGGTACAGCAGCTTTGTGATGTACTTGATGTTGTAGCAAAGGAGCTCTTAGAGCCTCGCTGAAGACATTAGTGTTTCAAAATGATTTAGTGTGAAATAACACTCTTTATTGTATTTGCTCCAGGCTCAGGCTAAGCAGAGGGCAGGTCGTGCCGGCAGAACAGGCCCTGGAAAGTGTTACAGGCTGTACACTGAGAGAGCCTACAGAGATGAGATGCTGACAACCAATGTACCCGAAATCCAGAGAACCAACTTGGCCAGCACTGTGCTGTCGCTGAAGGTAGGTGCTGTTGTCTTTCAGTTCTTATCATGCATAGGATGACATCCTGTGTAACTGAGGAAAAGAAATGTGAACGAGTTAAAAAAAACAAAACAACTAACAAATAGGAGAAGTAAACTAAACCTCTGCCTTAACGTTTCAAATCACTAACATTCATATTACTATTGACTCCTCCAGGCAATGGGCATCAATGATCTGCTGTCTTTTGACTTCATGGACGCTCCTCCTATGGAGACTCTGATCACAGCCATGGAGCAGCTCTACACCTTAGGAGCTCTGGACGATGAAGGCTTACTCACACGACTGGGTCGAAGGGTAAGGATGTTTTTACCCAATGGTTTCTCTCTGCTGCAAAGAAGAGCAGATAAATCTACATGTAATCAGATTTATGTAGCTGTATTTTCTTTAACTTCTTGTCTTTCTGTTATTGTGATGAGACTTTTTAATCTCCTGTGCATTTGTGTCTGCTAGATGGCTGAATTCCCTCTGGAGCCCATGTTGTGTAAGATGCTGATCATGTCCGTCCATCTGGGCTGCAGCGAAGAGATGCTCACAATCGTGTCGATGCTGTCTGTGCAGAATGTCTTTTACAGGCCTAAGGTACGCTTTGAACACCGTCCAATCATTTCTACACATCTCATTCATTATCTGTGTAAGCAGTCATGCAGTGCGTTGTGGTAGCGCTTCCTTTGAATCAGTGGAGCATTGAATCCACTACGGTTTAACTGCAAAGCTGAGATCAAGGCCACTTTATACAGATTAGGGGACGTCCAGTGGAAATGATCTTTAGCAACCTCAGGACTAATTTCTTACTTCAAATATTTTTAGAAACATTTAAACTTGAAAAAACAAAGTTTCATAAAAACCTGCCATGTTGAAATCTGGGAGCAGGCGGCTATGAGAGCTGCAGCTGAGTGTTTGTGATGTTTTAGGAGGACGTTTCAGACGGTGAGCCGAAACTGAAAAGATGCGCCACCCTTTGTGCCGAAACTGCTCCTGTGGACATGACATAGATTTTAACGTTTTTATAATGAAAGATTTTGAAATATATTCTGAATTCCATGATTTTCTTTTTTTTGTATTAAAGGACAAGCAGGCCTTGGCTGACCAGAAGAAGGCAAAGTTCCACCAACCTGAGGGCGATCACCTCACCCTGCTAGCTGTCTACAACTCCTGGAAGAACAACAAGTTCTCCAACCCCTGGTGCTACGAGAACTTCATCCAGGCTCGCTCCCTGCGCAGAGCCCAGGATATCCGCAAACAGATGCTGGGGATCATGGACAGGTACAATTGAGCCAAAATGTTAAATACTAAAAATCAAAAATCACTTTAAATGGTAACAGTAGCACAAGAAATTAGATTGCTTATAAAGATGTAACATGTTCTTTTCTCTCTAGACATAAACTGGATGTAGTATCTTGTGGTAAAGCCACTGTGCGAGTCCAGAAAGCCATCTGCAGTGGTTTCTTCAGGAATGCAGCCAAAAAGGATCCTCAGGAGGGCTACAGAACCCTGATAGACCAGCAAGTTGTTTACATCCACCCCTCCAGTGCTCTGTTCAACCGGCAGCCTGAGTGGTACGTCAGCATTTCAGTCTTACTGTGCCACAGCGAAAGAGGAAGTAAATCTTTCTTGCAAGTTGAGCACTGTCTGATTTCTCGATTTCTTTGTCGATAGGGTTGTGTACCACGAGCTGGTGCTGACTACCAAGGAGTACATGCGTGAGGTGACCACCATCGACCCTCGCTGGCTGGTGGAGTTCGCACCTGCCTTCTTTAAAGTGTCCGACCCCACCCGCCTCAGCAAGCAGAAGAAACAACAGCGCCTCGAGCCCCTCTACAACCGTTACGAAGAGCCCAACGCTTGGAGAATCTCACGCGCCTTCAGACGCCGATAATGTGTGTGACATCACAAACATTCAACGCAGGTACTTGGACAGTGACAAAATCGGATGTGTGGTTTCGTACCAGCACTGGGAAAACCCTGCAGGATGAAGGGTTTGCATCACAGTTTCATTTGAAGCTGCAGTCAGTCCTCCTTTCAGTTTTGTAAACAGTGTACATTTTCCACCAAAACTTACTGATCACATTTCTGTATTCATCTTGACTCTTGACTTTTTGTTGTTGTTGTTGTTGTTGTTTTTTTTAAATTGAGATGGGGTGGGAATCTTGGTGTCAGTTGTTTTAGAAACACCAGAGGTATTTCCTTTGTTTAAGACTAGCAGGAAAATTTGGCTGTTTTAATCTTCTGTTTGCAGATTTTGCAAAACAATCTTATATTTATTTCTATTCTCTAAATTGTAATACTGCAATGTTAAGTCTTAAGTAATGACCTAAAGGAAATCATAATGGCGCTTTTATATTTTAACTAATCAACTGAAGTCAGACTAAAAGGATGGAAAAACATTTGTTTGATGTATTTTGTACAGGAATGGAGACTTTCACTTGTTGGTGTATCAAAGAATTACAGTGAAACTATGAAAACGTGTTCTCATTAAATACTGAACTTTCCTAAGCCTGTTAAGATTTTGTTGTCATCCATCCGTTTTTATCCAGTTATCTGAAGTTGAGTCAGAGCTTTTTCCCTTCGTCCTGAGGGATGCCAAATGCCAGACAGTCAATCTTCCCCCTGGCTGTGTAACCAGCCTCTGCCAGGTACTGGGTGATCTGTGTGGTCTTTCCAGATCCCGTCTCTCCAATGACAATCAGGATCTGGTTGTCATGAACAGCCTGCAACAGATTAACAAAGACACAGCGACAGTTAGTAACTGGTAAACAAAAAGCATCTATCCTTATTTGTGTTTATTTTTTTGAGAGGGAATAAGAGATGTGCCAGAAAAACATCCAATGGGAGGTGTCCAGGAGAGGTCCTGATCAGATGCCCAAACCACCTTAGCTGACTTGTTTTGGATGGGAAGGTGGGCCGGCTACTCTGAGCTTCCTCTGCATGTCCAAGTTACTGTTCCTGATCGGTTGGTAAATTAAAAGCTTCACCTTCTAGCTCGGCTTTCTCTTCACAACTATCAGTAACAGCTGCTGTTCTACAGTCTGCCTGTCAATCTCATGCTCTACCTTCTGTCACTTGTGACCAAGATCCAAACATATTTGTACTTGCTCGACTGAGAAAACAACTCGTTCCCCAACCACAAGAGGGTAATCCACGGTTTTCCAGCAGAGGACTATGGCCTCAGACTGGGAGGCGCTGACTCGTAAGCTCTTCTTACGAAGGCAGAGAATGGTACACTGGAAATTTTCCTGATGGGGAAATTGTGGTGTTGTAGCTAGTCACAAAGAGGAGAATAAAACTGAGCCAAAGAGGTTAATGGAATAAAAACTATTACAGAAATTTGAATGAGAATGTTTAAAAATGCATGAAAAAGATCGGTTTGATGACTTTGATGTTGTTAAGGGTGGATATTCTAGGGATTAAGAATCAGTGGTGGTAACAATCTAACAGGTAACAATTTAAGAAAATGTATGAAAAGTCTTATATGAAGATGGAAACTCAAGATCTTAAACTTCAGGATGTTTACAAAGAGACACACTAAATGTAACGAGGTTTTCTTTACCAGAATCATTCCATAGGCCACTTACAATATATTTTTAATAATGGGGTTATCAATATATAAATGTATAGTACTGGGTTATTAATGAGTTAAAAAATAAAACGTGAAGGCTAGGTGAGTATAAGCACATAAGCCAAAAAATATTTTTTTTAAAACCCCACGCTTACTGCATATTAACCTTGAGCTATGTAGAGTTGCCCAACAGGGGGCAGCAGTGCTGAAACATTTAGCTTCAATCACGAGAAGCAAAATGGCGTTTGAAGTGTAACAACTTGCATGTTTATCTTTGGTGTGCACAGAGCTGGAGAATCCTGATGACAACATTAATTATGAAGCCATAGTTGGTTAACTTGACATTGCTTAATTGTAAAGATGCATGAAAAAGTTCGTCCTAGGAGCGTAAAGTTAGGATGAACTGCTGAGCATAGGTTGCTGTGTGAGAGCAGAATCTGATCAGTCTTACCGAGAAACCCAACATTTGAAGACTTTAAAGCATTTCTGACAGAAAATTGAGCCGTCTTTATAGTAAGTACACCTCAAATTATTAATTTTATCCATTTGCTGATGTTGTTTTATGACTTTAAAAAAAATGTTTTTTGTATTTTGTAGTTTGTTTTTAGTATAGCTTTATTGGTTACTTATACTTAAATATAATGGCCTTGGCATAAGAAATGTCTCATTAGGTGTGTTATCGGCCTTTTGTTTTGATTTCATAAAAAAAGTTTCCATATTTTAGCGAGTCAGAAGTGTGAATAAAAGAAACAGCAAAAAAACATTTTAAGTTGAAGTTGGACTGCAGGATAAATTTTTACTCTATGCTTTCAAACTGCAGATGATTCAATTCAATTCAATTCAATTTTATTTATATAGCGCCAAATCACAATAAAAGTCGCCTCAAGGCGCTTTATATTGTACAGTATGATGAAACGGATGAAGGTGATTAAATGGTACTCACCATTCCTGAGGGTCAGACTAATGGTCAGCAGGCGTCATTCACAGTTTTCAAGGTATACTGTCTGATATTGTCCATGTGAACGCTATGTACTTCTTACTTA